>NC_083348.1:92128332-92428332 GCF_019175385.1 Lycium barbarum
CTCAATCAACAAACAACACTTTATACAACAACAAATTCAACAATTTCATCATATTTTCATGCTTAGACAAGTAAAAATATTTTTTTTTTCACAATTTCTAACATGGAAAGATGATAAAAACAACCCTAGGAACAAAACAATGTAAGAATCACATACCTTGTGGTTGCAAGTTGAAGAATTTTTCCGAAAATTTGAAGTTGAATTTGAGAGAAAAGTGAGAATTTTTGAGAAAAAATGAAGGAAATGGGGGGTTAAGCCGTTTTGCCCTTTTTAATTCTGTTTTGATAACTGGACACGCGCCTCTGCGCGTTCGCGTGTCCTTAACGCACGATCGCGCAGCGTCAATATTTTTTTTTTTTTACGCGATCGCGTGGGTTATGGTCGCGATCGCGAAGAGTAAAATTTGCCCCTATTTTTCCAGATTCAGAAAATAAGCACAGAAACCAGTCTAACAAATTACAGAAACCAGCAGCTACTGATTTGTGGCTGTTCTGAAAACCCAACCTGCTCAAAACAATTCCAAAAAAAATTGAAATTTTGCAGATTAGTCACAAATCATAAGCTGAACAATTCTAAAAAAAAAATCAAATTTAAAAAATGATTAAAAAAAATTAAAAATGATGGGTTGCCTCCCACCAAGCGCTTAAGTTAACGTCGCGGCACGACGGTTACCAACTTCACCGCTTTTCTCGCCATTTGGAGCTTATGAATTGGGCACCTAACTTGGAATCAAGTTTGTGACCACGAGCAGCGGGGGGTGGTAAATATCTGATCACGCCAAGTAAAATATTGTTCATTCTACACTTCTTGGCTTTCAAGTGAGGAATGTCATTTTGCCTTGTTGAATTTTCAAATTGCAGAATATAAGGCTCTTGAACTTTTTGAACTATGACATCCTCTTTTTCCCCCGGATTGGGGTCAACACCAACCATATCGTTCAGAACAATGGTTGACTCCCATTCATTTTTTTCTTTGGCATTCCCAATAAACTCATCTTCATGATTTACCCTTTTATTTTGAGCATTGGGTAGTTCATAATGATTTGCCCGTGGAGGATTTTCTTCTTCTTTCATCAAACCAAGTTGGAGACTAGTTTCCAAGTACTCTTCAAAGGCTTTTTGATTTTCATTACCCTCACCTAGTAGACACTCCATCATGAGTTTGAACTCACCAATTTGGCCATGCTCACAATAAAAGTCATTACTAAACAAGTTTTCATGGAAAGATGCCATTATTTTTTTATTTTTTTTAAATAAAAATAAAACACAGAAAATAACTACACAAATATTTACGGGTTCGGTTCAAAGCAAGTTAGCTTATTTCCTAGATTAGCCAAAATACACCCATTGTTCCCCGGCAACGGCGCCATTTTTGATAACGTCCAAATCCACCCTATTAATTAGAATGGGCACGGTCGTATGCAAATATAATTTACCCAACTATGAGTCGGGGTCGAATCCCACAGAGAACAATATGTAGGTGATTTAAGCAGATTAGGAATTATCACTAACAATAGTTATGCCCGAACGCATCAATGGTGGTTTTTGATAAGGTTTTTGTAAAATATGGAAATATAAATTCTAATCTAGAAAGCAAGTAAATTGATCAATGGCAACAAGAATAGAAGGAGGGAAACTACTTCTCAAGTAACGATCCAATCTATTTCACGAATTGTAAATAATAGCAAGTTTATGTTATTTAGCCTCGGATAATGACTCTAAATTAACTTCTTCCGAAGATTAACTAGACTACCCAATTGAAGATCCCTCAAGCAATTAGGAGCATTAAGAACACCCGAATATGGCTACAATTGGTATTGCCTATTCCTAGGTCAATTTCCATTAGATGAGGGTTAACGCCCCAAATTCATGTTAATTATTCTAACCCAACTCCGTTCTTCCTCTTCCGAGTTTCAAACAAAGTAAATGGGCGAGTTCAAAGGTTAGCTAATCCATTGAAAACATTCAAGAACAAGAATAATTAAAATAGCCAAAAACTTACTTGATTAAGAACAATGCAAATGAATAAATAAGCACAACAAGAGTTTCAATCTTAATTGTCACCAAGAGATTTCTATCAACAAGGATTAAAAAGAAGAGAGAACATTTTTTGTAGGAACCCTAGCCTCCAACTTGTCGGAGCTGCCAAAGATGTCTAATATTTTGCCCTAATTTTCTATTTATATGAACTGGAATGGAAGAAATCGTCAAAATCCGAGTTCTGGTCGAAATTTCCGAAAATCCTTCAACGCGATCGCGCCATGTGTCTGCGCGATCGCGTGGATGACGTCAGCTCCCCTGCTCCCTTAATCGCGATCGCGTGTCGAGCCTGCGCGATCGCGTGTCATTAACAATGCGCGTGGGCGCGGTCGCGTTACATTCCAGCGCGAACGCGTGGAGTGCAATTCCCGCATGGGTGCGATCGCGTGGGTACTCTGCGCAATCGAGTAGAGTATTTTTCCACGGTATTTTTCCAGAACTTCCAGTTTTGCAACTTTTTTGCTTGTTTTCCACACTTAGGCTCTAGGGACCTCGTATTACCTGAAACATGACAAAAACTACGTAAAATGACATAGACTTGCTTAAAAACAAGTAAAACTTATAGTTAAAAAGCATCGATTGTGGTGTAAAATCACGCCACATCAGTCCTCATCCGGCTTCGACCCAAAAAATTCTGGAGGGTTTAGAGTAAGGAAATCACGGGCTCTTGTACTAGCTGAACGATCACTTGGGCCCGCATTCTGTCGTTGTGCCTGAGCGGCAACCAACTGCGTCAATAAATGTATGGCCTCGGACACTTGTTGACCCGAAGCACCCGGTGGAGGAATCGGAGCTGAGGCTCCTCCCTGCTCTTCTACATTGGGTGCGGCCTCACTTTGCGATTCACTTTCCTCTACATTTGCCGGAGGCTCCCTTTCTGCCCGCTTCTTCGTCATAGCTTTGCCTTTCTGGGCAGCTGTAGCTTTTCCTTTCGGCGGCATTTTTCTGAAACCATAACGCACTTTTAGGAATGATATAATCCTAGACATGGCTCTATCACACGATCTCATGAGAAGAAGAATGGTCATTTTCCTAAATGCCCTGTAGCCTCTTGTTGATTAGCGTGACGCGCAACACACCATAAACAAGACTCTACTAGACACGGCTCGTAGACACTTCCTAGGGCGAACTGCTCTAATACCACTTCTGTCACGACCCAGCTAGGGGCTGCGATGGGTACCCGGAGCAATTACCGAGCACCGCTCACTCTACTGCTTGTGTTGCTCATTTAATACTCTTTTATAAATTTTACATACCAATTGTAGGAAAATCATATTTAATCAAAACATACATACATACTTTATATACATTTCCATTTCAGCCATCAAAATAATATACATACATATGAAAACATCATTTAATGCTTGTTTCATGATATAAACATCATTTATAACATATTGTACTCACAACACTTCAATATTCATAGTTCAATTCCACTATCATTCATTTATGTCACTATTCACTCAATAATGACCCATTTCTATGTTCTTCTACATTTCAAGTGTCTAAGCTTTCCAATACTTCAAACAACATGGAATAATCATGAAACTTACCTTGGATGATGGTTGAACAATCCTTAAGTTGAAACACTTCAATTAGCCAAAACCCTAGTTCCACCTTCTTGGGAATTTCTTGACTTAGAAGATCCTTTGATGTGTTCTTACACTTATTTTCATGAATTTGGTGGTGTTGATCTTAATGGTTCCTTTGATCCTTTTGAATTCTTGTGGAGGAAGTATTTGGAGAGTTCTAGAAGTCTCTTGAGTTGTATGGATGAATAATGAAATGAATTGAAGTCCAAGTCCCTTTTAATAATCACAAAATCTGATCTTTAATGAATTCTTGTCGGAATGAACAGTGGTCGTAAACCACCATATACGGACCGTATTTTGATTTACGGTCCGTCCTCCATGGCCGTATTTAACCATTTCAAAGACAGAAAGTTTTGGCTGATGGACATGGCAGTTTACGACTGAGGTTTACGGTCCGTAAACCAGTTTACGGGTCGTCCTCCAAGTCGTTTTTAACCATTTTCAGAATTTACAGAAAGTTGAGATTTTGGACAAGCTGGAGGACGATTGCACTATACGACCACTGGGCTGAAAAAAATTTCGCGACTTTCTTATTTCCAAAAATTCTTAATTAGACATTCCCGACTTAATAAAACATCATTCACTCAACTTTTCATCATTCCACTCATCATACAAGTACGGAGAAATTTCCGAGGTGTAACAGACCTGGTTTTGCCTTTTCAACTTCTGTCATGCCAAATCTGTTCCTTCTCCTAAAAAACTCTAAAAATCACGTAAAATCACATGGACTTGCTTAAAAACAAGTAAAACTTATAGCAGAAAAGCATCGATTTGTGGCGTAAAATCACGCCACATCAACTGGCACAGAAGAGGCATCTAGTATCAATAAGGATGTTCTAGAGCCGGTACCAGAGGGTGTTCCCGAGAGTGGTAGGGCTGATAGAGATGGTCGGACTGATGGAGGCGGTCGGGCTAGCAGAGGTGGTCGGACTGGCAGAGGTCTAGTAGATGAGCATGACAATATAGCTCGTCAGGCTCCGTCGGCTACAGATATCCCGTCGACTTCACAGAGACCTGGATATACGCCGGAGATGTTCGCACATTATGATCCTTGGTCATCATTTCCACAGGTTCCAATTAGTGATTTACATATGGGAGACGGACATGAGGACTTAGACTTGGGGATTATTTTCGATGAGTACTTTCTTCATCCTACAGCCAAGCCTACGGCACCATCTGCATCTCCGGCTCCGCGGGCCGCTCAGGAGCTCGTCGACACACAGGTTTGTTTTTTTTACAGTAAAATAATGTATTAATTAATTATTTTATTAATATAAACTAAATTATTTACATGTATTATAGGTTCATTCTTTTGCGCTTATGGACCCGTCTCCTCTTGTTCAGATTGACCCGTCTCCACCTCCAGCTATAGCTCCGGGTAGCACTCAGGAGACTGTTGAGGAGCCAGCTAAGGAGCCCTCTAACCAGCCATCTCAGGAGGCCGTCGACACACATGTTTGTTTTTTTACAATGAAATAATTTATTAAATAATTGTTTGTATATTATTTCATGTTTAGTTTATGATAAATCTAAATTAAATTGTTTATATGTTATTTGAGGTTCATTCTTCTGCTCATGTGGTCCAGTCTCCTTCGATTGAGTTATCTCCTGAGGCTTCTAATGTGGCTACGTAAGTTTCGACCGCCGTCGTCTCCCTCAGGATGCATATTTTCACCCTGAAGAAGGTAAGAAAGGATGATCATGGCATAAATCATCCTGTTATTAAGAGAAGGAGAGAGGATCCTGATGATAGTAAGGATGGTGGGGTTAGGAGGATCCTTAGGCCTTGGGAGATTGTGTATTTGTAAATAAAATGTACATTTTATGTTAATATTATATATATTTTTGGGTATATTTTTTTAATGATAATTAGTTATTTTAGTATATGTTGTCGATTAATAATAACTCGCGTGATGTCCTATATTAATTAGAACCCTATAAAATATGACAATTAAACTTAAAGATAACAAGTTTTCAAACTTACTTCGGAGCACTTTACAACCCCTAAAACGATGATCCAAACATATATGTATACATGATGTAATGAAACGACATTATTGTACTCTAAAAAAAATATTAAACTCTATATAAAATATTTATATTCCGACATTTTGAAACGTGACTAATCTTCGGTCAATGTAAGAAAAAAAACTTAAATATAACGAGATTTCAAACTTACTTCGGAGCACTTTACAACCCCTAAAATGACGATCCAAATGTATATGTATACCTGATGTAATGAGCCGATATTATTGTACACTAAAAAAAATATAAAGTTCTAAATAAAATATTTATATTCTGGTGTTTTGAAACGTGACTAATCTACGGTCAAAGTACGAAAAAAAGCTTAATTTTGAGTTTGATTTCTAAAGAATAAAGGCTGGAGTGGGGGGAAAGAGGGTTTCACGCACAAAATCTGTGCGTGAAAGGACCAAAGTGTAACTGTACACTTTGGCCCTTTTACGCACAGATTATGTGGGTGAAACCTACTTTATTTTTTTATTTTTTATTTTAATGGGTTAGTTTAATTCCATTTTTTTTTTTTTTGGTTAAAAAAGTTCCGGACCCATAGGGGATGTGAAGAATCTGCTATGTAAAGCCAGAAAAGTTCGTTGATGTGGTAACAAAACATATATTGTACCAAATTGAATTAAAACTGCCGCTGCTACTTTTTATTACTTATTATACGTACTTAAAAAAAAAAAAAAAAAAAAAACTACAGTGTACACTTTGTTATGATTATGCCAGGTTGTACTACTTTACTACTACTATATGCAAGCAAGCAGACATTATAATTTAAGACATTTATTAAAATCTAAGAAAATAACGTAGGATTTGGTGGGTCCATTATGAACCTCGCATGTGACTTAGCTACACACACAATTGAATTTTTAGTTTTTTTTTTAATTGAATCTGATCATAAGTTTCCATGAGTTTGAAATTTTAGCCCCTTTAATTTGATTGATGTGCATGCGTTATTCTTTAGCTAGCCTGGAGACCACCTTACGTAATTAAGTTTACTAACTTAACCCCTTTCACATGCAAATCAACATCAAAGTCCTCTTAATGGTGCCTGACACTGACTTATACCTCCTTCAACAGAAGCAATTTTGCTTGAATTACCTTGGCTAATTGCTTCAGCCCAAGGATTTTTCTTTTCCTATGCGTCCAAACGTAGTTAAGGACTTATGGGTCCATCTGAATTACTAATTTTGGATCGAATTTCATAGATTTGTTAAAAATTCACAAAATAAGTACAAATAATTGAATTCAAACCCTATAAATAAAATGAGTGATAGAATTTCGAACTCGAATGTATAATTAACATTCTTTAGTCTTGATTGTGTCTATTTGTTTTTTTAGTATTTTCCATATAACATATGTGGCACGCAATGTCTCATGTGACAGTATTTAACTGTTCATATGTGAATGCCTTATTGGGAACTAGAAATTTGTCAACTCGAATTCTGTTATGTGGTACTTCATGTAGAAAATGGAACAGAATTTTCCATCGACGCTCCTTATTCAGCCGAGAAATTACTCAATCGCAAGTTGAATGACGAGATGAGTGTGAAAATCAAATACTTGATGTTAATTCAAAGATTAATTCCTTAGCCATTTAAAAATAATACGTTCATGTAAGACTAAATGATAAATACTACTCCATCTGTCTCAGTTTATGTGAATGTATTTGACCAAGCACAAAGTATAAAAATAAAAGGAAGACTTTAAATTTGTGCTCTGAAAATGCACCATAAATATTTGTGTGATTATAATCGTCTCATTAAGAGTAAATGGAAGTTTAAAGTTACTCCCTCTGTCCATTCTTATTTATCATGTATTGAGCTGGCACGCCCCCCTTGAGGAGCTATAAATAGAATTGTATACGGGTAAAACCGAGGAAAAGGATATTCTCAGTTTCCCGACACGGGAATTGAGTTCGGTTGGGACCAAACCGAGGTACGATGAGAAGGCAGTTAATCACCATAATGGGGAGACTGAAATATCCGTCACTAGCCGGATATTTTGGCACCATCCCACCTATCAGTTACTGAAAGATTATGTGTCTTATTTAGATTTGTAGTAGGGTTAGGACTCATCTACTATATAAAGAGGAGGCTCCCCTTTACTTTGGGCAGTTCTTTTTCAGACGCACAAATCCGAAAAGCAATACAATTGTTAGCAAGTGTTAATTCATCTTTCTAAGTATTCCATTACTGTTCATTGTTCACTACACAACCATTATAGCTCGATCTCGGTTCCCAAAACCCGAGGCTGGCCATAACTTACTATGGTTAGATTTTTTATATTCGCATTTACTTCATTGTTTATCGCATAATACTCAATCGTGTTAAATCAAATCGCATATCCTTTGCACCGCGTACAAATTTAATTATTATCCATTTTTAGGGTAAACAAGAATGACAATTTTACTATATCACCTAATAATTACTAAGTCATTGCAACCACTAAGAATTCTTTAAACTTTCCAATCCAATAATAAATAATAAGGGTAAAATAGATATGAAATGATAAATTATCTCTTGGGTTTCCAAATCAGATAAGTAAAAATGGACAACTATTTTTAGTATGCAGGGTAAGTAAAAATCGACGGAGTGAGTAAAAATAGGGAAAGTAAAAATGAACGGAGGGAGTACTAAATAGAAATATGTCATTCTTTTTTGGATTGACTAAGAGCATGTTTGGATGGGCTTATAGCTGTTGACTTATAAGTTAAAAGCTATAAGTTGAGAATTCTAGCTTATTACGTTTGGCTTATTTTATTATTTGGCTTAAAAATAAGTGCTTAAAAGCTATTTTGGCTAAAAAAAATACCTAAAATAAGTCAATCCAAACGGGCTCTAAAAAAGAGTGCTATATAAATTAGGACGTAGCAATTGATACTAAAAAATATCAATGGAAAAAGTTTACTTAATTGTAATACTGTCATAAAAGAGAAAAAAGAAAAAGTACTCTCTTCGTTTCAAAATAAGTGTCACCTTCCCAAAAATGAATTATATCAAAATAAGTATTATCTTAGGAATTTAAGACAAAAATTTGTAAGTATTTCTAATTATGCGTTTCGTATTAAAGAATTAGTCCTCTTTAATATTATTTAATTTTTTTTTAAAATCTAATAAATAAGATAGTTTAGTAAAGTTCATATTGTATTAATTAATTTGAGCATATTTTTTATTATAATGACACTTACTTTGAGACAGAGTCTGAGAGTATTACTTAAGTTAGATTATTGCTCCAAATAGTTTCAGAGCCTGAATTCCGATAGATCAAGAAAAATAGGGATTATCGTAGAGTACAAAAAAAATATACTCCATTAATGAGGTGAAAAGAAAAAGGAGAGAGTGAAACAAGCTAGAGAAGAAAAAGATGTTGCGAACCCGAGAGGAAACAAAGAGGCACACGGCTCGAGAAATGCCAAACACCAAAACGTACCCAAATTATTGGGACTCGCGCCTCAGCTTTATTTCCTCCATCAATATTTTTATTCCTCGATACTGTTTGATATTTAGTTATTTACTTAAAGAAAAAGTGTCAAAAATATTTAATAACTGTTTGATATTTATTTTAAGGAAAAGCGAAAAAATCTTTCTTAACTACGAGAAATAGAATAATTGTTCCATCCATTTGAATTTAATTCTAAATACGTCTTTTATTACTTCCTCCGAATAAAAAAGATTGTCCACTTAATTTTTTTGGATAAAGAATAGTGTTCACTTAGCAAATCAAGAAAGAATTAACCTTATTTTTTTAAAAATTTGCCCCTATTAAGTGTTATGTGATCAAATTTCAATACATATTTAATTAGGAGCAGTTTGATTAAATTATCTATTTTTTTTTGTAATTTTTTTTTTCAGGAGTGTGCAAATAGCTAAGTAAATACTTTTTTTTTATCCGGAGGGAGTATAAGTTATTTGCCTTTCAACTCTGAAAAATAGAGAAATTCTATCATTAGGTTGAGTTTAAGCCCTTTTACTTGCTCAAATTTGTCTATCAAAATTATCACTTTTCTGTATCACTGCTAGTAACATTTGCTAAATTCATCTAGTTTACCACTATAGCTGATTTTCGCGCACAAAGGAAAAAAGGTCCACAAAATAATTTATGGACAATATATTAGGGTTTACATACCCACACAATAAGAAGACTTGAGGGAGTTTGACCTTTTCGATCTCCAAACCTGGATCGTTTTTAGTCAATGCTACTTATTTGATAATGGTCCACGGATTTGTGGCTCTAATTGACTAAGATTGAGAAAGCAGCGCAAAAGTAACGAACAATAAGTTTTGTGGGTTCTAGTTACAATTCAAATCTAAAAAGTTTGATAACTACCTCAAAAAAAGTTCGTGATGGGACGTTTTAGTGCATTGAGCCTTCACCATATTAGTTTCTGCCTTTCAAGAACTTATGAGATCTATAGCTTTCAAACTTTTTTATTGGGAGATCGGCAAGAAAAATGTAGTCAGAGTTTTAGAACTTTCGATAGCTAGAGACTAAAGGGCTATTGTTTTAGGGACGACTTTGTGGAGGAGGATGGTCCTGGAAATCTTTTTGTTTCACTTTCAGATTATATCAAGTCCAAGGTTTATACACGCAGTGGTGTGGAAATGAAGAGCCTGTTTGGATGGGCTTATGCCTATAAGCTAAAAAAAATAAGTTGGGGTAGTCTAACTTATTTATTTTTTTGCTTATAAGCTGTTTTTTGGTTATAAGCTGCTTTAGATAAGTTAAGTCCAATGGACCTAATTATTTTTTTGAGCTTATTTTAAGCACAAAATGACTTTAAGCTGGCCAGCCAAATACTCAAAAAAGCTGAAAACATCTTATAAGCAACTTATAAGCCAATCCAAACGGGCTCGAAGTCGGAGGCAAAGACGAACCTAGGACGTATTCTTTGGGTTCAAATGATTCATTATATTTTATTTGAATTATATATACAACGCAACAAAAGTTAATTTAAAGTGTATACAAACAAAAGTAAAATAGTGCAGTAGTAATTTTGAATCAGTGACTTTAAATTCTGAATTCGCCTTTGAATGGAGCAGAATGAGGCGGGGTCGTGTATGTATTCCCTATTATAAATATATTTCTCAAATTTCGAAGTTAAGAATGGTTTGAATTAATTATACTAGTTTCCGAAGTCTAAATTCACCGACTTTTAAATTATAATGAGTTCAATCTTTAAAAATGTGACACAGCAGGGTGCGGGGCTGCTACTCCGTTAACCTTTTTAAAGTTCAAAACTAACAAATTAAAAGCGAGAAGGTAGAATGTCACATCCGAAATTTTCCTCTTGAGAATGAATGAATCCATAATCAGACGTCGAATCCATCTTTATGGCTCACACAAACAAGTTAGAAAGGAGGAGGCGAGTACTTCATCTTAATGTCGGTCTGATCAAATACCCATGTTAATTAATGCAACATTATTTAACAGTGGCATTACACGGGATATGTAGCGAAGTTGATGTTTAATAGATTAAACCATGAGCCTTTGGTTAAAAATATTATCATTAAAATGGAGACCCCTATTGAGTAGCATGTTCACTTTACAGTAAAAAAGTTTCTTCATACTCCACGGTAATTCATCCTTAAAAGTTGCTACACTCGTGAACCTAGTTTTTTAGATATTTATTTTTCCATTTGTTTGTTTCCATTATAGAGTAAACATTTGGTTAGTCCAGAGTCGGACAAATGAAGTACGTGAGGAATAAAACGTTTGTTACATTGAGCAACATAATATTGTCCGTTATTAATGTCATTCACTCAGGTTATATTGACCTGTGATTGTAGGAGGTTTGACATCTACCTCTACCTTAAGTGTTATCATCTGAAAATTATTTACATAAGAGGAGGGCTAAACCTTTCCTCCCAATTCCTAGTGTAGATTAAACGTGTTCAATGCTATACGTACACGGGGATGGGAAGTGATCTTACGCAAAATAATACGAGGAAGTTCTCCCCTTCGTCCCAAAAGGCTATACTTATTAAGGGAAAGAAAAGGCTAATATTGTCCGTTCACTTCTCAAACTGAAAAGATATGAAGTAGTAGTAGTTTTTTATTTAATGTTGAGATCTTCTTTTTTCTCTTAAAACACTACATTCACAAAAAATGTTGTCTCTTTTCATTATAACCTTCCTCAAAGTGGTGCCTTATTTGGCGAAAAGTTTCGTCATGTATCATCTACCAAGAATAGAATAGTTATACGCACACAACACGTTTATACAAAAGAAAATTATATGTACAAATAAACAGTCGTTGTCATCTCCTTTGCATCCATATTTTAAAAAAAATCTTTTTCCTTTTCGATCTTGTTTAGAATCGGTCCTTTATTATGTTATAATTATTATTGACAGTTAATTTGCAGACGCACCCACTATTTAACGTATAATGTTGGCAAGTAGCAATCTATTATAAAGGCTACTCTTTTGTTTTATATTTGGGGATAACCAATAATACTCTAGCTTGGATGAAATAACAATGACCTACTGAAAATAAAGAAAGGGCCCAAATCGTTTAAAAGGATTGAAAGTTGGCACCAAGCATGAAAATGCCATACAATAATTTTTTCTAAAGAGGCACGGAAAAAAATAATATAAAGTTGTCCCAACTGATTAAAAGGATCCATATCCTTATTCGGAATCATTTAATACAATTAGTTGCACTAACAATAATTTTACCTAAACCTAAGATCGAGTCTTAGAATCCTTTGGGTTGAGAATCACATGGCAAAAGCTGATCCAATTTCTCTTAGATTCTCTCCTATGCAGCAACTAACTACTACCTTACACATGGCTACTAAGAATGAATTAATTCCAGACGTCCACACTTATTTGAGAACTGTATAAATTAAATAAAAAGCAAATTGTATATATTAAACCTTTTATTCGTTTCGAAAATTTTAAGCAAAAAATTGTAAACATGATAATTGCTTCTAAACCATTTAACTATTACATGATCGATGGGTCTAGCTAAAATCTTTAATTTTACTCTGCAAATTTTTACTCCTATATATAAATAAGCTCAGATTTTTTTATTTTTTATTTTTGTCGTCATTTCTCATGTATCGAGGTCAATATAATCAGTTTTTTAAACTATATCAAATATATACTGCTTTTCAAGAAAATAAATTTAAATATTCAGAAATTACCCTAAAACTACTACTGACATTATTTTTCTCTCATTTAAAAGTGACAAAACATTATAAAATAAAGAGTATTTGTTATGACTCTCGTTAAACAAATAACTAACCAACTTTAAAAAATAGAATATTATATTTTAGTCTTCATTAATCATCAGTTAATAATCCCCAATTATTGTTTAACTTGGGCGGTGCCCGGCATTTTAAGACAAACTCTCGTTTCTTATTAAAAAAAAAAACAAATACCATGTTAGTTCTATTTTACACGACATCCTTAACTACCATTCAAAAAGTCAAGTCAATTAAGTTTTCGCATACCATAGTATTTTCAATCAATTCCCTCTATTTACTTTTACTTGTCCACTATATTAAAAGTAAATTTTCTTATTTACTTGTCCACTTTAGCGTATCAAAGAAAGATATTTTTTTCTTATTTTACTCTTAACATTAATTACCCAATTTCAAATCATTCTCCAAATCTAATGAGAAAATACACCAATTAATATGTATATTATGGTAAAATATATATTTTATTTATTAATTCTTAAAGGATAGGTAAAATTAAAAATAGACAAGTAAAACTGAACGAAGAGAGTATTAGATAGCTAGGCTGATAATATAATTAGTGGAATGAATAAGAAAAGTCTATGGTCGACAAAGAAAACGAGGAATGGACATGGGAAGAAGCAAGACATCAATGGGTCACAACAAGACGAGCCAAAGAGAGACTCCAATGAAGTCATCATCAATCAAATATATAAGAAAAGACAAAAGATCGGAGAAAGCGCATGAGAGTCAAGAGAAGGATATTACTTTTTTGCCATGAAAATTAAATATTTTTCATTTTTGGAATTTTGACGTTGGAGTTGAAGATGAAGTTGTATTTGGTTATAGTTTTTGAAAGAATTATTTGGTTTTTTTGAATGTATTAAAAAATAGGGTTTTAGGAGTTTTCAAATTTCAAATCATGGCCAAATGTTGATTTAAAAAAAAAATGAAAAATTCTCATGGCCAAAGGGGTTATGGCCAAACGTTGATTTCAAAAGATTCCCTTTTTTTAATTAGAGATCTCGTGTTCAAGCCTAAGAATGAATAAATTTAATATTAAAAGTATTTCTCCCATTTATGAAAAATATATATGACACAATCTGAATTATTTGGATCAACGAAATGGATAAATGGTTATACACAAAAAAACACAATTAATTAGAACTAGAACTATGTAAATGACTTGTAATTTCTAAAAATTAAGAGGTACTAAGATGTAGATGGTTTGAGCACACCGTAATACTTTTTAGACCGATGCCACATAAATCAAGAGAGAGCGAGTACCATTTTAACTAGATTCTGAAGATTAGGTTTTATGAAAATCACTGAATTTTTTTAACCAGAAACGTCAGGAAAATCCCATGAAATCTCTTAAACTGCAACATCAAAATCTACTCAAGACAAAAAATAGATAAGAGGTAACAAAAACTACCCCAAACTCATAAATAGACCAAATATAGAAGAAACTGTAAAATTACATAACCGAAAGTGAGTTAATGTTAAAAAAATCGCAATTCCTATTAAATCTCACAACCAAAATTTGTTTTTTATATGTGACCTAGTCCAAAATGCTCATTTTCATGCACTTAATGGATCAAAACTGGTCAAAAACATTTTTAAGAGATCACTTTAAACAATCAGGACCATTTTTGCTTCTCGCTTGATATGCATATGTCTATTCAGACATGATTTCAAATTAGTGATTTGAAATAAGTTTTTTTTTTTTTTTTAAATTACATAGGGGGTAGGGAAGGGAAAACGGAGGAGAGATTACAAGGTGGGAATCGAACCCTCACCAATAATTTGAAAGTTCAAATAACCAACCAACTAGCTACTAAGATTCCCCAAATCAGTTTGATTTGGAGTTGAGATTTGTTAGAACATGCAATTTGAATTTTTTATGTTGAATTTTTTCTCATAAACTTGAATAAGTTATTGAAATATCCTATGGCACCACATTAATAAATCACAAATCTCCATGTTCTTTTTATAAATAAATGCTTAAAATTACATGCTATTACAAATTTTCAAATATACAATTTTTTTATGAAGATCCACTTGTCCAAAAAATCAATAATAATAGTAACTAGCTATTTTTTAATATAATCCCCACACGATATGGACAATTTTTTTTATGTCGAGCATGACTCTTTATTTGTAAAATTTAAAATGATGAGTTTTTTTTTCTTTTTTTAAACAAAATATAAACTATGAGGTAAGTTTTACATTAAAAAAAAAAATTAAAATTACAACTTTGAAATTTGAAACCCTACTTTTTGGAGAATAGAGGTTTGAGTTAGGCCTGTGCACGAATCGGTTCGGTTCGGTTTTGGCCATCATCGAGTTGAAATTTTGAATTTCGACTTTCTCAAATTCTCAACCAAACTCGATCCATTCTAGGTTCAATTGGATTCGTTTTTTATTATTTCGGTTCGGTTACACAAATTGATTTGTTCGGTTTATTTGAAATTTAAAGAAGCAACTATTTCATTTCAGTTTTAGAGTAAACACAACAAAAAATAATGAGATCTTAAACTTACACCCTTATAACCAAGACATTAACCAAGAAAAAATCATAAACTTGCAAGCATAATAGCATATAAATAGCAAAACAAGAGCTTGACAACTTGTGTAAGCATACAAATCCGCCAACACCACATTACATATACCAAATTAGTCATATTAGTCACTAGTGGCATATAAATTGGGTTTGTTCGGATCGGTTCGGTTGATAATTGAAGCAAACCATATCTGAACCGTTAAACCGTAATATTTTACAACTGCATTTATAAATCAAAATCAAATTATATTATCTAAATTGAATTATCCGAATTGTTTCGAATCGGTTCGAAAATTTGAATTGAATCGATTTGGGCACAAGCCTAGTTTGAGTGAAGTCGAAGTTTGGCACGAATTTCATAAAGAAACGTTGATTTCAAATTAAAAGTCCAAAATCCTATGGTCACACGCCTACTATGGATCCAAGTACGTCTCACGAATCCTAGGTGCAACTGGCGATATGCAAATATATCATTAGATGCTATTCCAATGTAACAAAAATTAGAATGACTGGTGTGGGGTGGGGGTTCCTAATGAGTATTTTAACAATTGTATGTACTGGTAGAGATACTTGTCATAGGGTCGGCGAGGTTCCGTATTTTATTAGTCACAGTTATCATAATTGGAATAGTATCGTGTTGAAAAATAATAATTGGAATAGCATCTTAACAATTTGTGGTAGTTTTGAAAAGAGTCCGGAATCAAAATGATCCAATAAAAATCCAAATAAATTAAAATACCCCCTAAAAAAAATTTGATACAAAAGTACCTTTAGCGCAGTATTTTACTGCGCTAAACAATATTTTTCTCTCCCCTATAGCGCAGTAAAATGCTGCGCTATAGGACTTCTTACTTTCCCAAAACACATTTTCACACTTTTTTACGTACTTTAGCCGCATATTAATAGACTCCGAAACTTCAATATTTTATGTAGAACCCTACTTATTTTTGTACGATTAATAAGGTAGGCTTAATACATCAAGGATACGCAAAAGTTCGGATTGTCGTGTTAGTGGTTGAAAAGTGCTCGAAGTCCATTTTTATTTGAAGACTTGTAGTCATTAGTTTACGTTATTTATGTTGTAGGATTTCGTGTTATTTTTAAATTAATGCTTAACTTTATTTCGAATGTGACACTATAAACAATAATAAAGACTAAGATAATATTTATAAATATAAATAGATATGCAAAAAATATATAATATTTACGATAAACTGTACAACACTAATGTATATACACTATCGTGGATGGGTCCCACATGTGGTATACCTGAGACTATCCTTAGGCCTAAGGCTCATACCATCCCCACCGCTCTCGCCATCGTCTCCATCGCCCTTTTTCCACTTAATAACCGGGCGCTCCAAGTCATGATCATCTCCTCTTCCCCTAGCCCTTGCGCCCTTGACTAGAACGTGCTTCTTTTTGGGATCTAGTCCCGCTGGCACGCTCAGAACCTCAGGCTGAGCTGGGTATGGAAACTCGACCTCTTCCTCGTCAGGAGTTGCCACCGCGGGCGCCGAAGGATGAACCTAAAAAATATATAATAATTAGTACCATTTCTTATTTATATTGAATACATTAACATTTGTTGAATAATCAAACTTGTGTATCAACAGGTGCCTGAGTAGGCTCCAGAGATGGGTCTGTAGGCTCCTAAGATGGGTCTGGTGCAGAATATGAGGTAGTCTCCTGGACGAGATGCTGTTCGAAGTCTAAATAAAGGTTATAAAAATTAAATAAATGTTCACCTTATATTGAATAAAATTGATTTTAAGTAAAAAGTTTACCTGTGGCTCGATAGTCTCATGAGAAGACACCTTTGGCTCGGCAGACTCATGAGTAGGCTCCTGAATGGGTCGCTCTTGTGGACCCACTGGCGCGGAATCCTAAAATATGAAAAAAATTAAATAATAAGTAACATATATATTTAAAATAAGTACTTTAAATAATCAAATATGTATTTTAAATATTGACCTTATATTAAACAAAGTTAATTTTAATAAAAAGCTTACTTGTGGCTCGAATGTCAAATGAAAAGACATCGCTGGCTCGGCAGGCCCATGAGAAAACGCCTGAGTGGGTCGCTCTGGCGGACCCGCTGGCGCCGAATCCTAAAATATAAAATATTACTAAATAATGAGTAACATATATATTTAAAATAAGTAATTTAAATGAACAAATAAGTATTTTAAATACTAATCGGGAATAAAAACTCATCGAAGTCAAGAATCCTGGGTACCTCTAAATTACTCACATGCCGCTCATCAGCTAATGAAACGCGTAACACCGCCCAATCGTTGTTATCACGCTCCTCTATGTATGCATTCTGGCTCGGCTGTGATGAAGACTCAAGTATCTTAGCAAGTAGGAGCGCCGGCGTAAACGTGGGTGTCTGTCCAGGTGAGCTATCACTGGCCTGGAATGGCTGTGGATGGACTAGAACGAGAACGTCCTCTGGAATGGGAGCGGCCTCATCTGCCTCATCTGCCAGATGGTATCCTCCACCACCAGGTCTTCTAGTAGCAGCACCACGTCCTCTACGCGCACCGCCTCCTCTGGCAACACGGCGTCTTCTGGCAGCAAGGCCTCCTCCTCTGGCAGCACCAGGCCCTCTTCCTGGCGCTGGCTGATACTCAGCCTCTGGAACAAGCTTCTCTGTGCGCCTAAACTCTCCTGCCTACCGGATACCATCCTCGAATAACCGTACTATCTCCACCGCAAGCCCGGCAAGCCTGGGTAAGGCACATGCTCTAACCCAACATGCGTAATCACTGAACGGCCACCAACTGCATTTGTGTTCAACAGTAAAAAAAAATTATTTTTTAAAACGTAACAGTTAATACAATTAAATAAATCTTAATACGATAAACTTACCAATACCTCGTACTGTCCGCGAGTGCTAAGTATCTTACATCCCTTGCGGGATGCAAAGCTGGGTTGCCGATCAATCGACGTGAGATCTGATGATACCAACACATGTAATCTACAATGGGAGTCAAATGGCCGACCACCGCTAAAGTGCCCAACTTGTTCTCCCAACGATGGAGTTGGACAGCTATGAAAGACAGAAATTCATCATCAACGGCGGCCATCATCCCGCTGATAATGTCGAAGCTCATGACGAACGTCAGGGGGTATACTCTGTGTATGCCCAAACTATCGTAAGACGCGCTCGGGCATGTGGTCCTTAACGATGTCCAGACTTATCAATGGACACGACGACCTCCAAACCCCTGACCTGCCCTGCAAAAGGCCAACAACCCATCTAATATAGCAACGTACGACGTCCATATTAATAGCTGCATAACATATAAATACAAATCAGTGATCACCAAGTAGAAAAGATGTTTAATTAAATTAATAACGTAAAGTTAAATTGTTTTACCGCATAGTCCTTCATGTGATCAAGCTGGTCCCGGAATGGAAGAATACTATGGTGCATATCCACATCCTGGTCAACACCAACAGTCCACCTCTTCGCATAAGGCATGTCAATATCGAGATGATACCTAGGTACGGGCTGAAAAGGCATCATCCTCTCCCACGCTCATAACTGTAAGCCGTATTAGAAAATACGATTTTTTAGTCGTCGTTTCAAGAGGTTTATTTACATTAAAGGGACGCATACTTAACACCTGGAGAAGAGCACCGCCCCAGTTGTAGTCTCCCAAGCGGTCCAGATTCTCCAAGAAGACCAAATATCGTAAACTGACAAAGGCGCCCGATGAGTTTGGGAACAAGAGGCCCCCGAATATAATAAGCAGGTACAAACGGGCATGACGATCAACAACGTCCTGCTTGGTGCCGTCCTCAAAAGGATCCAGACCCTCCAAATAAGTTCAGAGTGCACTAATCTGAACCCGACTCTATCTCGAAATCTGGCCCTCGGCACCAGGCACGAAGTGGGTGAGCCTAGTGTCACGCCCCAAACGGAGGAGTCGTGATGAGTGCCCGACCTTTTCTGATCAAGCACTCCTACCTTCGTACCTGAAACTCACTGAACATTATGGTGGCCCATATATGACTTTTAACTGAATTATACACTTCTGTACTAATAATATAATCGACTCTACACCAAGAACTCATGACCAACATATATATATATTTGTGCAAAAGATAACAGTGCACGCCGACTGGCCGCTACATATGCTGTATGACAAAAGTAAGAGCCGATAAGACTGCATAACTTTCTAACTACGTACAACTGTCTATAGACCTCTATGGAACATAAACTGTAGAGGAGACTGGACAAGGCCTCGTCATACTCCTATGTACAAATCAAATAGCATACCAAAAGAAACTGCACCTCCGAACCAAGTGGAGCGCACTGACTGCAGTTGAGTGGATATCCTACTGCGCTGGGCTGCTGGCCTAACCTCCTGAACCTGCAGGCATGAACGCAGCGTCCATAACAAAAGGACATCAATACGAGCAATGTACTGAGTATGTAAGGTATGAATAACAACATAATATAGATATGAAAGGTAAAATGGGATAAGAGATGTAACTTGTACATCTGGATGTCTCATAAGGCGGATGTCATGCATGCTTAGTTTTTTTTTTTTTCATACATACATATATATAATATCATCATCATAACGTACCCGACCTTTTCAAGACTCGGTGTGTAACGTACCCGGCTCTTTCGGGACTCGGTGTGTAACGTACCCAACCCTTTCGAGACTCGGTGTGTAATACCAACTGATCAGTGGTTGCACAATAGGTGTCGTACCCGACCAACTATAGCGCGGCTCGGTGTGAGAAAATACATACATATAAATATAAAAGCATGCATAAGAGCCAAATAAAAGCTATGAATACATCGGAGTGATGTAAGGTCGGTAGCCTCCGATTTTCATTATGGACTTATCATCATGCATATATCTCACCTTGAAAGAACAAAATCATAAGATGAGATCAACATCAACAAATATAATCAATAATCTTGAAACCAGCTCAGTAATCTCATAATGACATTAAAACCATAACTTTGGAATCTCCAGAAATGGGATCATCATAATCATCATCATGGTCATTATAGAAAACATCCATCTTTAGCATCATAAAAACTTGGAGAATCATAAAATTTTAAGGTTCTTGGAAATGAGGATTTTATGGAATTCATGCATGGGTTCGAAAGAAGAGAATCATGCCTTTAGAAAAAAAAGGATTAGCCTTACATACCTTTTGGTCTCCTTAACTACTCAACGTTTATCCTTCCAAACTCGTAAATCTACATATAAACCATTCATTCTATTATTAGGCTCATTGTCACATGCTTATCTTAAGCTTTCAATTTAAATCCATTTAGAATCTGCCAAAATTCGGGCAGCATCTCCCCTGCTTATATGCCTAGCCCGAAATCATAATATCAACAACCAACAACAACAATACCAATACCAACATCAACAACATCATTATCAATACTAATATATTCCGTAAAATATCCCACACGATTTTTTCCAAATTTCTCAACTAGCCAACTTGTAATACGACTATTTAATAACTTTACCTCCGCAAATAAACCGAAATTAATATCAATAAGGAGAGATTCATACCTTATTCTCACTAGATCCGCAAGATCTTCAATATTTGCTTTGAATCCAAGCCAACTCCATCGCAAAACAATACTATAACCACAACTACACGTTACCCGAGCCTCGATTAATATTCTGTCACTTGAAATCACTCAAAATACTCAATTTTGTGATATAAATATACTCTCATGTGTTTGATGAGCTTTGCGGAAATGTTTTAGGTGGAAATGTGGGGTTTTGCCTCTTTTATAAAGTGTTTAAGTCGGTTTGCACCAACTCAGACGCGAAGGATTATTCTGAACTCCTCTTCGTGTTTGCGGCCCTTTGGTCGCGTTCGCGAAGGGTTAATTTCTGCTCTGGCGGCCTAACTTGTAACGTCCATAACTCTATACTCTGATGCCCTATCGATGAGCGGTTTGTTGCGTTGGAAACTAGACTTCATGAACTTTAATTTAGGCTTTTGTTTTGCTCCAAAACTCCTCATTTACTAAAAGATATTTTTTCTCCAAGTTGGGCCAAAATTGCCCCTCTTATTTTCTCCAAAATTCAACAAACTTAATTTCGTTGATTCACTTGCCCTCCAATCCTTCCGTAGCTTATTATTTGAACTTAAACCCTCTTAACCATAAGATAAGCGCATATAATCTCGTATATCCTTGAAGGTAACTCCAATGTCCATACTTAAAACAACCAACACCTAACTAATCACAACATTCAAAACTATGGGGTGTAACACCTAGTCAACTCCGTCACCCATGTACTACCAAGAGGGGGCTCGTACCGAGTGTATAATGGCTCTCCATCTACCCGCAATCCAAAGAGGACCTCCATATCCTGAAGTGTAATCGCGGCCTCACCGCTGCGAAAAAAGTAAGGTATGTGTCTCCGACCTCTACCGCTCAACCATGGCCGTAATGAGCGCCCAATCATGCTGTAACCGACCAACGGACAAGCATAGATGCCGCCCCGAAACAATATTTGCAAGACGCGGGGGTGTGGGGAGCGCTCGTATAAAAGAATCCACGCTCTCTGCAGCCTACGGGGACAGAGCCTAGTCAATATCCCTATAGTACCAGCCCATAATAACTCTGACCTATGATTGCCTTGCAAAGACAATACTGATCTATCATCGGGGCCCGGGTGAACAGCGGGCCCCAGGTGATCATCGGGCTCTGGGGGAACATTCAGATCCATGAAAGAGTCTGGTCTGTACAAACTAAATTAATCATTATTCTTGAAATTAAAGAGAAATTATATTAACTAATTAATAATTTGTCGGGAATATGTGAATTATGTTGTATTATATCTTGTGGATAATTAACATGGGATAAACAATTTCACAAATAAATAAAGTAACAATGGCATAATTAACATAATAGGAGATTACTATATTTTGGGGGTATGTAGTCTCTATGTATGTGCGTTGCACGAATATTTCTTGTTGATTTTTATAATATTATTTATATTCTATTGATAAGCAACTTTAAAAAATAATATCTACTTATTATCTTGAATACAATATTATTTTTGAATGTATAAAAATCAAATATTTAATTCATTGCACGATTCTGAATATTTGATTTAGTAATTTTTTTATCAATCTTTATTAGATAGTCTTTTCCAAAAATTATTTTCACTCTCCAACCAAATATTTGAAGAAAATAATTATTTTCAACACAACTTTCGTAATATTAAATGTCCAGTAAATTTAATATGTGATAGTAAGGACACGGGATTTTGAATTATGTGATGGCAAAGATTTTTAAGTTAATTAGATTGGGAATCAAAATTCAGCAGTAATATTTTTTTAAAACTCTATTTTGAATATGTGATATATTTTTAGTTGACCAAATAGCCAACACAAATATGATAAAATTAGACTAAAAGAGTATATTCGTCGACCACATATTTTCCTACAAACCTTGCATTTTATCGTTAACGTATGCATTTATGAAATTCAAAATAATTTTTATTTCCGTGAACATAAATATTAAAAGAAGAACTTTAACTATTCTTTTTTAGATAATCTTTTTTATTTAAAATATATATTCATGATTTTAAAATAATATAGATTTTACAATTCATTCTCAATTAACAAAATAATAATTCATTAACAATTAACAAAATATCAATTCATAATCAATATTTTTCCAACTAATTAATTAATAATTGCATATTTTACTAATAATAGTACATTACTATATTAAACATTTCATAAACAATTAACAAATTAACAACTCATAAACATATAATAAATTAACAATTCATAAACATTTAACAAATTAACAATTCATAAACATTTAACAAATTAACAATTCATAAACATTTAACAAATAATGAATTAGCCAAAAAAAAAAAAAAACCGGAACAATGGCAAAAGCCACTGCCCAGACCGATCAAACAAGAAAAAGAAAAAAACTTTTTTTTTGGAAATTAACGACAATTAAATGTTAAATATGCTTAGAATATAATGCATATAACAAAATAATAACAAAAGTTCATAGTACAAAACCTTAATCGAAGATTTTTGTAGGGTTGTTTTAATCGAGTTGTATGTCATTTTTTTCAAAATTCGAGCTTAGAATCTTGCTGTTTGACTTGAATATACCGAAAATCTAACTTTCCCGATGAAAATTAATAGAAAACGGCGTATTTTGATGTGGGGACCACCTTGAAATCGCCTCCAATGGTGTTTTTGATTTATTTTTTTTTTGCTACTGGAGGGACCAGTGGTGGAACCCAATCGGGTTTTATGTGGGGTGATATAACACAGCATTTTACTGCGCTATGGGGGAGAGAGAAATATTGTGTAGCGCAGTAAAATACTGCGTTAAAGCACTTAACGGCTCCGTCACGGTTAAGTGTTTTAGCGCAGTAAAATACTGCGCTAAAGGTACTTTTGTACTGATTTTTTTTTTTTGAATATTTTGGTTCACTTGAATTTTTATTGGGTCATTTTGGTTCCGGAGTCTTCTGAAAATTACCCGACGCTCTCACTGTGGTAGTCAACCCCCATCCCTTTCAACAAATGTCCAAGTACTACTATTAAAGAAGCACATTTCTTCATAGTTGAAACTTTTGCTGAGTTAACGTAATTTGTTTTGGGAAAAAAATTTCATTTTTGATTTACAAAAATCTGTTGACTAATTTAACTATAAAGGCGTAAAAAAGATATGGGGCAATTAAACTCACTAGTAAAATAGATACATTCCCCTTGTGCAACATAAAAATGGTCCCATTAAAGTCACTAGTGAAAACAACAATTATTAGAATTTGAAAGTGTCTCCGGGAAAAGGGGGAAAAAACGTTGATGGAACCATCTCTACTACACTATTTATTCATTATTTCAGCATATTTAGCATTTAGCATTTAGCATTTTTAATATTTACAAGTTATTTAAAATTTAAATTAGGTGTTATTAAGTGGAAGTTTTCTATCCGAAGTTTGTGGACTTTATAAAGATATCTTTAACTTCTGCAAGGCCACTTAGGTGGTTTGTGGATTGGATAAAGACGGTAACAAGTTCAAGGACTCTATGATTAAAAACAATTGTGACAGATATATATAGAAGAATTACTAAACAGAGAATCTCCCAATCTTGGGATTATTTTATATCATCTAGGAGATGGTATAAAATAGTCCCAAAATAAGTGGTATAAAAAAGTATATCGCAGTTTATATCATGAGATATATTTTATACTTTGTTTGGTACAAGATATAAATTTATCTCAGGATAAAATTATACTTTTTACCAAACATGGTACAAAAAATTAGTATCGGGATATTCCAGCTTATACCTACTACCAAACGACCTCTTACCGTTATACTATTGACTCAAATATTTCCTTCACCGTTAAAGTTGTCCAAATTAAAATTCAATCCCACATAACACTAATATTTTAATTAGGTGAACACTACATGACATGCACGTCATTGACCAAATCCATTTTACCCCACCTCCCTCTCCTTCCATATCATCTTTCACCCTTAACATCTCCCCCTCCACCATTGTTATACCCTTTCATCACTAATATTTTTTCTCTATTAACATTGTTCCGGAAATAGAAGAATGAGCTTAGAAATTAGAGCAACTAAAGAAAACTAACAATTGGGCATCACAATTACATAAACAAAGACACCATTTTTCACCTTCCGGAACAATTCCAGAGCAAATATATAAAATTAAAACATTACAAGCTGGGATTACTGGTGGGCCCAGATTGAGATTCGAATCCATCGTCAAAATGGGTGCCCAAAACGGGTCTTTGGGTAAAAATAGAAGAGACAGTAGTTTTGAGCTGAACCGCAATTATTCCGTTATTCTCTCGGCCATTTGGTTTAACTTGTTCCTCCATTTCTCCTACTTCTTCCAGCTCCAATACAGGTGGTTGGCATAAGGGTGTAGCAACGGTGGAGAGGGAGATGTTAAGGGTGAAAGATGATATGGAAGGAGAGGGAGGTGGGGTAAAATTGAGTTTGGTTAATGACGTGACATGCCACATAGTGCCACTTTATTAAAATATTAATGTCATGTGGAATTGGATCCCAACTTAGATAACTTTAATGGTAGAGAGTTATATTTAAGCCAATAATATAACAGTAAAAATATATTTAGATCCAAAATATAACGAAACGTATATTTGGCCCTTTTTCCGTTTTTCAATGCTTTTGTTCCAAACAGTTATGAATGGAATAGATCAATGATTGAGCTTGCTTTTGATTGTGATGAGTAAGTATAACTGGTGCGCTAGCTAGGTAATTAAGAGCCTGTTTGGATGGGCTTATGCCTATAAGCTGTTTGCAGCTTATAAGCTAAAAAAAATAAGTTGGGGTAGCCTAACTTATTTTTTTTGACTTATAAGCTGCTTTAGATAAGCTAAGTCAAATGGGCCCAATTAATTTTTTGAGCTTATTTTAAGCACAAATTAACTTTAAGCTGGCCAGCCAAACACTCAAAAAAGCTGAAAACAACTTATAAGCAACTTATAAGCGACTTATAAGCCAATCCAAACGGGCTCTAAGTGCCGGTCATGGATTAAATTAACTTCGTAAGAAGAAAACATAAAAATACAACATATTTAAAGGACAAAATTGTCTATTTAGGCTCCACAATGATTTTACTAATTCTAATAAACATAAATAGATTTGTATAACATTTGAAACCGTGAGATAAGAAAAGAAGTGCTACTTCTCTGTCCCAAATTATGTGAAGTCATTTTTCTTTTAGTCTGTCAAAAAAAAAAGGTCACTATTCTATAATTATAAACACCTTAACGTTAAAATTCTTCTTTTACCTTTAATGAAATGAATTATAACCACGCAAATGTCTAAAGTTTATTTTAGACCACACATTTCAAAAGTCTTAATTTCTTTCTTAAACTTTGTGCCATGATACCACATAAATTGGGACGGGGAGTGTATAAGTCAAAATTATCTGTAGGTCCATGAAGAATTTTCATATGAATAAATTAAGGGGTTCGGTTGATTAGGAAGTGAATTACTTATTATTAAAATTAGCATAAGCGGCATGTTAGTTTTTTTTTCTTCAACTCTCGGGGAAATCCGCAACCGCTATTCTTTGGGTGCGCACTGGTCAACCTGCTCAATACGCAATAGCTCGCAAACCATATAGGAGATGTAAACCGCACTAGGCAAGTCAGGTACGACAAGCTCTAATTTGACTGAGAAAGTTGCCGTGAGGTGAATCGATCCCAAGTACATCATGGTTATATCAGGGAAATTAGGGAATCTATATATTATGTTATCACTACAAAAAAGGGTAATTTACGGATGTTGAAAGTTACAATTCCTGAGGGTTTTAACCTCCGCTATTTGCTAAAGGAGGCTAAAATCTCCGCAAATTACCTATTTTTTTTAGTGTATGCATGAAAAAAGATGAAATAACTAATTCATGCCATACAAATACCGGATAACACTAAACAGCCACCCTAAGGGGTTGTTCGCTTGAGTATGTGGTTAACTAATTTGAGCATAAAATTCCACATAAATACACAATGTTTGATTGGTGCTAACGAAATATAATTATTTCATGCAACGTTTGGGTGACAGCATCAAATAATACATATATTAAGTTATGTGTCAATATATGTATTATTTTAATGGAGAATGTAATATAAAAAAAGGTAAATTAATAGCGCGGAGATTAATTAAACTATTTAAAGATAAATATGTTTTTAAAATATATGTTGAGGCATAATTAAATACATAAACATTTGTTATCTCTTATAACAACTTAAACTTTAAGATGTAACAGTTAAATACCTGAACATGATATTAGAGTAGATGAAATGAGTTAGAGTTCTTCCTATTGTTATCGGAAATGTACTGACTTATTTGGCTCCTCAAAAGAATCAAACACTAGGGGGCATGCATGACATAATTCAATAAATAAAAATATATTTTCTTTAATTACTTTTAATTTTTAGATTGCATAAGGATTTATTAATTATTAAATATCGTATAACAATTCTTCATTATTATTAATCATACATAAATACTATAGTTGAACCAAAAAGAAACAAAATTTCTCTCCTCTTTTTTTATATATAAG
The DNA here is from genome assembly GCF_019175385.1 of Lycium barbarum. Classification (NCBI taxonomy): domain Eukaryota; kingdom Viridiplantae; phylum Streptophyta; class Magnoliopsida; order Solanales; family Solanaceae; genus Lycium; species Lycium barbarum. The sequence goes on from NC_083348.1 coordinate 92,155,840, forward strand.
TTCAGAATCAGAGGGAGAAATTTTTTGGGGCTTACACAATTTGTTGCATGGTAATTAGGAAACAAACAATAAGGGAGCAAGAAGATAAACAATCTTACAATAAGGGCGCAAGAAGATAAACAATCTTTTTCTATATATTTATTACACACAATTAAAATGGATGGAGACATAAAGGCAGCAGGTTTGGAGTAACGAGGACAAGGGAAGCAACTGCTGAGTGCTCGACACGTGTCAACACAACAACCGGCAGATTGGAATGTTATTATCTCAGAACCATAGGATGAATTAAGAGCAACACTATTAAGTAGTAATTGTGAGAGAGAACACTAGTAAAAGCACATCACTTTACAACCACCGATCGATTTAAGTGTGAGTTAAAGATAGTTATAGAGAGAGAGAATTGGAGGGCCTGTATATGTAAACAAGACTTGAATTAGCGTGTGTTTTTTTATGCTGAGCAGAGTGGGGGAGAGAGAGAGAGACGTTTGCTGCTTTTTTGGCCATGGCGGCGTTTGCAGAGAGTTGTAAGTCTACCTCTTTAATGCTCCCATACATAAGCCACAAAATAAAAGCCTAAAAAGCAAAATCAAAGGACTTATAGCTCCCCCACTTCTTTACTCTTCGAATTATCTCTATCTCCAAAAGTCTTCCTTACCTTTGTCTGCCCAAGAAAATTTAACAAAAAAGCTGCAACTTTTATCTATAGCTACCAAATGCCTTCTTAGCTTCCTCTCACTGTTGCTGTCACGCGCTTATATAGTACAGACAAGAACTGTAATTCTTTTAATTTTTTTTGTTTTTTGTTTTGGAGAGGGGAAAAAAAAAAAAACTTTGTATTATTCTTTTCGTTTATTGTACTCAAAAATTAAGAAAAAGTGGAAGGGGAGGTACAACCCATATCATTCTTGGGTCATAATCAAAGCCGGTGTTGGTGATCTGCTATGGATTGTCAGTCACAATTGAATTTTGGAAAAGTCTTAAAGAAGGCAACAAAATGGCTGGGTTCTTTTCACTAGGTGGAGGGGGAGCAAGTAGCAGCCAAGACCAGGCGGCTCACCAAGAGAGCGCTAATAATCCTCCCAATGAAATTAGTCCAGAAAATAATTGGTTCTTGTACAGAAATGATCCTCAAGAGTTGCCCACCACATACAGAGGGTTCGAGCTATGGCAAACTAGTAATAATTCCCAGCAACCCCAAATTCGACACCCAATTAATCCGCTTCAAGATCTTTATCCAACCGCGGCGGTTGGATTAGGTGTCGGGCCGAGCCGTAGCAGCTTTACTGTTACGGCGCGGCCCGATCATCATGACCCTTCCTCAGGAGGATCGGGTTTGGTCATGATGAGGAGTAGTGGGGGAGGGGGAATTAGTTGCCAGGATTGTGGTAACCAAGCGAAGAAAGATTGTCCACACATGAGATGTAGGACTTGTTGTAAGAGCCGAGGCTTTCAGTGCCAAACACATGTGAGAAGCACTTGGGTTCCAGCCGCTAAAAGGAGAGAAAGGCAACAACAACTATCTACTTTACAGCAGCAACAACAACAAGACCAACAAACGCTGCAGCTGCACAGAGATAACCCCAAAAGGCAAAGAGAGGATCCAAGTGCTTCCTCTCTTGTTTGCACTCGTATTTTACCTTCCAGTACTTCTGGTAAACTTTTTTGTCTTTCCTTCCTTACCGTATAACACAGAAATATATATACTCTCGAATTTCATATAAAGGACCTAAAAGATTAATCCTGTACTACAAAGTAATTCAACGAGAAGAAGTAGATGAATGTTTTTAAGGAAAAAAAACGAACTTCCATCACCGCTTTTGCTTTTTCTTTCTATCTACCTTGTCATCACTGTTTTTCGGTAATCCTGACAAAGAAGGCGCTATTTTCTCTCTCCTCTCATACTTCTATGTGTGTTTTTGATATCTGTGTAGCCACATGCCTTTCTTTTTTCCTCATTCTATGCAAATTCTTCCCTAGCCAATTATATTAACTTCACTTTGTTTTTGATGTTGTTAGGGTTAGAAGTGGGGAATTTTCCAGCAAAAGTAAGTTCAGATGCCGTATTTCATTGCGTTCGAATGAGCTCCATTGACGATGCTGAGGATCAATTCGCTTATCAAACAGCTGTGAACATTGGTGGACACGTATTTAAGGGAATTCTATACGATCACGGTCCTGAGAATCAGTACATGGCTGCTGGTGAAAGCTCGTCCGGTGGTGGAAGTGCTAGTCACCAACATAACCTTATTGGTGCTGCAGGCACCGCCACGTCAGCTGCTACGAGTGGTGGCGGTGCTGCTGCAGCACCCGAAGGTTCGCCTTATCTTGATCCTTCTTTATATCCAGCTCCTCTCAACACTTTCATGGCTGGTACGCAATTCTTTCCACCTCCAAGATCTTAGAGATGAAATATTCTTCTACACCTAAAAATTGACATTTGACTTTTACTCTGTAATGGGATATAGTTATGTTAGTAGTAGCCGTTAAGGTTGAAATTTCTAGGGGGACAAAATAGGAGCATATGAAAGAAAAGAGGGAATTGAGAGGATGATGATTTGTTTCAGTTCTAATTTCAAGCATAATTGAATTATTTCCAATAATTCTCTTTGGAATGTCTTATAAAGTCTCTCTCTTTGAGCTGAAATGTTTGGCTTTCTTCTTTTATTTTTGTATCAATTTCAAATGACATGTTTTCAAGTGTCTTCTGAAGTGAATTCAAAATGGGGTCTGAAATAAGTTGTGTTTGATTTTTATAGCCAAATTCCTGGCTGAAGGTTGAATATAGCACCTTTTTCTTCTCCGTAAACGTGTAGTATTGCCTGCTCTTTGAGTTGTTTTTTTTGTTCCCCCGTGCCCATAAACGTTTTGGGGTTCTGACTAATTCACGTCCCTTAAAGAGAAATCTTTACGAGTAGTTTACTCCTAGGAACTTTTTCTCAATCTTAGGACTTGAAACCTTTGAATAAAGGTGCAAAGAGATCCTATCTATAGCACCTCTACAAAAAGGAAGAGCACAAGCAAGACTTGTTGCGCTCGCATGAGAAATACTTTGAATTCATAGCGAATAGGCTATTTCAAAAGGTCTACATACACCGAATGGACAACTTGAAAAGGTCTACATAGACAAAGAGGAGAGGTGCTCTTTGAAGTGTAGTGACACTCAACGAGGTATTTTTTCTTTTACATTGTCAAACGTCTTTGAGCCTGTTTGGATGGGCTTAAAAAAAACAGCTTATAAGCCAAAAAAAATAAGTTGGTGTAGTCCAACTTATTTTTTTGGCGGCTTATAAGCTGCTTTAGATAAGTTATAAGCCAAACAAACCCAATTAATTTTTTGGGCTTATTTTAAGCACAAAATGGCTTTAAACTGTCCAGCCAAACATTCAAAAAAGCTAAAAACCGCTTATAGGCAACTTATAAGCCAATCCAAACGGGCTCTTTCATGTGTATGGTAAAAGAGTTTAACTTATACATGCACTAATACTTTAAAAAGAAATTTTGCATAAGTGTATTTTTCTACTGTGCAAATTATGGTTCACTTGAAACCACGATCTCTCAGCAAAATTAGTTACTTTTTTACATATTTTCTAGAGTTGATTTACTACTATTGCGAGTTTCCATGCTGCAAAAAAGATGAATAATACACTTGGTTGAATGCTGAATTATTCATATTTTCTTCTTTCTTTACTGATACATCCATATTCTAGAAAACGTAGATATGACTTGGCGTTATTTATCATGCTTTTTAGGTTCCTTGCTAACTATAAAAGTTACATCGTATTGACTTGTAAGTGACAAATGAAAATTTTGTTACACTTTATATTAGTTAATCTCTATGGAAACTTGAAAGAGCATACCTTATCAGGTGTGGCTATGTTATGTCCGTTCTTTTTTCGAGTGAGCTCTGTGTATATAAGAGATGTGATTTGCATGTAAGAAATGGAATGCTGCTTTTGGTTGGTTCAGGTTTTTGATTAAATGCATTGCAGGCGCATTATGTTAAAATTTATGTGCCATAACGTAAAGAGCTCAAAAAAAAAAAAAAAAGAATTTAAGAGCATTTACACAAGATGCATCAAGGTGTTTTTCTGTTTTCATTGTCAATGTCTACTTATGTGGTAACTGTGCAGAACAGATAAATTGAATAGTTTCGCCAATTTTCTGACCTGTTGCCTCTTACTATCTGATCTGAATTGAAGGGCTCCTTTGTTCTTCTCAGTCTGTTATTTGCCATATTTCTACTGTCTTTGCTAATGCTAGCATCAAAGATTTTTAGAACTGATATTCTTAATTATACTATAATATTTGATTCATCATAAAATTATGTCAGCAAAAGTAAAATAAAAATGTTAAAAGTTAATTTTTTTTCTTTCAAATATCTAAACTAATTTCTGCCATCTTTTTTGGAAAGAATAGATGGAAAGGGAAATAGTTTCATTGAAAAAAAAAAAAGTGTAGATATATAGTAACTGAAAATATCCTCCTTTGTTGAGATTTTGATCAACCTTATCATCATCCTTCGTTTGCAAATTATGTCTTTCATATAGTTCATTTTGCCAAGAATCTTTCTATTGGGTTAGAGATTAGTCATAATTCCAACTAATTAGTTTCGAAGTCTTTGACCTCTAAATGTTCATAAAAGCAGTGGAAGCACAGCTAGAAATGTGTAGTTGATGATTATATTAAAAAAACAATAATATAATGTGTACATCCACATTGATTAGTAGCCACCCCCATTGGGATGACCATAAATGACCGTATTCTTAGCTGGAAAGTTAATTCTCAGCAGGTTTTAACAAGTTTGATAGGTTTATTTAATGGTCTGATCTTTAGCTAGAAGCATTTAGGGAGAAGTTAAAAGAGCAGAAAAAAGATGAGCAGTATTCTCCATATTTTCAGATAAGAAAAGACGTAAAGTGTGAAATATGTATTTGTCCCAAGACTGCAATGGATACAGCAATGTTAACACCTGTACAGCCCATTCTTACATGACAAGATGGGCGGGACGTATTTCTTATTTATGCACAGGAAATATTGTTATTTTTTTCCGTCACTCTATTGCTTTAGATAATGAAGAACATTTTGCTATTTACTACTTCTTTCGTTTTAATTTATGTGAACTCATTTCACTAGGTACGACATTTAAGAAAGAGTGAACTTTTAAAACTTGTGGTTCAAAATAAGTCTTGAATATTTGTGTGGCTGTAAATCATTTCATAAAGTGAATTTGTTTTCAAATTAGGAAAGAAGTCATTCATTTTGGCACGGACTAAAAAGAAAATAGATTCACATAAATTGAAATAGAGGGAGTATGAATTTATCTTATGTGTGTTGAGAATATAATTAAGTACATAAAATATGCTATGTAAGCACATTTCAACATAATATTAGATAAACAAAAGTTGTGAGTTCGGGTGCTACTACCACATTTATCGTATTAAGAAAGAATTATCAAGTGCATGGCTGGGTAAAAAAAATTACGTATGCACTTGAAGAACATATTGAGAATATAATTAGAATAATAAATATGTATATGGGATAAGTTGCATTTTTCTTTGAACTAAATTTATTTAGTCAGGCTAGAGTTAATTTCTTCCCTTATGTGGGAAGATGGAATGATTCTTTCTTGCAGACAAAAGTTACGCCTACTAGAATTAACCGCTGCATTATTTGAATGTTCTGCTTTTACTCGTGATGAGAACATATAGTAATTGGTCATTTACTGCTATTATTTGAATTTTTAATTTAATTAATGCCTTTGCAATTAGAATGCCATTAATTTACTTCATGTGTGCTGTGTCACTGTGACATGCACGCTTTTATGAATTATGGTCCAGTTCTACTTACTGTATCATAAATTCATATGGAGTTAATACACTTGAAACTCGCTGTATATTTTTTATGTTCTCTAGTGAAAAGGTTGATGATTGAGATATCGAGAAATAGAGGTGCATAAGTGTTTTGAAATATAAAATTTTAATGACATTACTTGAAGTGTGTTACTGTTGATTATTTGTTTGAACTCATTGGGGATCAATTCGTTGTTTTTTATTAATATAAATCTTTATTTTATTTAGGCTAAGATTTAAAAGACAGAATAATTTTATGTATCAAATAATTCCTTGATTTGGTCCGGCGTTGCACTTGTCTTGTCTTAGATATAAGTAGCGTTTATTCAACTGAAAACTTTCCTTTTTGGTCGTGTAGTCGAGCACATCTTCTCGGACCATGGTCTACACGAATTAGTCCTCTATATTTCAACTCCGGAATGTGATTGCATGTGCTTTTAGTTCATGTGCCTAATCTATATGGAGCTTTATGTTTTTGGTATCGTCGATGGCATATTTTCTACAAGTTTCCACTTTTTTTTTCCCTATGATTTTATGTTTAGTTTGATGCATGCTCATGGATTCATTTTCAGAATTTTAGAGTTATGCTACTTTTTGCTTGTTTGTTATGCTGCGTATTTCCATTCCTTTTTTATTTTAGAGAAAAAAGTGAAACAAAACTCGCCATATGGTCCAAATGTAACCCCATTCCAAAAATAAATTGTAGTGATTATGAAAGGATTGAAGTATCCAACAAAAACGCTTTATTCGATTGATGGTACTGCAGAAGGACCATTTAAACTTTCTTGGAAGCTCTTACACAATTGACAAGAGACAAGTGTAACATTAAATCTCGCACGTGTACAATTTTAGACTCTTCTTGGCGTTCTTTTTGTTTTTTCTCTTGAAGTATAGGGAGAGGGAAGGCTGAACATGAGCGGGTATGTATAGGGGATGAGAGATTAGGTTCAACTGGCTAATCAGTGAGCCTGGAGTAATATTAGTAACTTGACGAAATTTTGTAGAAACGAGCTTATCATAGTTTGGATACATATGATACCTGGAGTAATATTAGTAACTCATTGAGTTTACTGAGAGAGAAGTTTTGAACGATAGGACACTAATGTAGTTGTGGAATTGAGCTTACGATGGAAGACTATGATACCATATGAAAGTGTCGGAGCAAATTTTCAAAGCAATGGGGAGTAGCCTAAAATAAGTTAAATATCTTTAGAAATTCTTATACAATTGATAAATGACAAAGTGCAATATTCTCTTATTGTAATATATCCAAAGAATTACGCACCTAAGGGTGTGATTTAATGGTTGATGAGTGGTTTTAAACTTTAGAAATGAGAGTTTAAATTAAGCTAAGACAAAAAATGTTAGATAACTCTAATTTATTTCATTATATAAGCTTTGGTAGGAAAAATTATCTGGTATGTGTATTAGCGGAGATAGCAAGTATTCGATAGAACATGCGGAAGTGTTGAAATAAACTAATATTCACGCATATAAAGACCGAAATGAGGAGCATGCATCGCAATGAACGTGTCGAAAGGCATATTTACCTAGTATGAGAATAATACATAGGGAACATATAGTCTGAATGGTCAGGTTTTCAATTCTGGCTTAACATGTAGCCGAAAGAAGACTATCATATATGAGCAACTATTATTGCAAGTTTACTGTCCCATGAAATTTTGAACGACTAGATTCGATCATATTTTCTTGGAGAAAAAAAGAATTCCATCAAAAGAAGAAGAAAGGTTTCCACTTTCATCAGATTCAAGAAATCTCGAGCAACAAAAAAAGCAGATATCTCCTTCTGCAATTTCCCTGTGCCACAGTTGATCCTGCCCATTTTTTTTGATAAATACGTCCTTTTTACGAGCTAATTAAGATCAGTGCTAATTACCAGCAATACTTTCACGTGATAAATGGGAAAAAATAAAAACTTTCATTTGCTCTAGTCAATGTTGGAAATATGTTGTAGACCATTTTTTGTCGTTACCATGCCAGACCATTGAATTATTAAAGCGTGAATTCCACATGACTAGCTCTCTCAAAGTTAATTATCTAATACAAAAACTTGACAGAGATGCTACAGTTTGGTGCAATGCCAAGGTCTTTTTCGTTTAAGTTTTCGCGAGAAAACAACAAAAAAAAAAAAAAACTGGCCAATTTACTTCCTCCATCCCATAATAAGTGTCACTTTAGCTAATTTTTTTTATCCCATAATGATAAGTGTTATCTTAGAAAATCAAGACATAAATTGGCTAGTTTTTTCTATTTCTACACCCCTTAGACAAAAACTAATAGTTAAAGTAACATCTAAATGATGATTGTAAAATTCACATAGTAACTTGGTATTGTTGGAATCACAATGTCAATAGGATTATTAGTCATGCTTGCTCTCAAGAGGAAAAGGTATTTTATTTTTATTATATAGGAGTAATTTAGTAAACTTCACCTTGAATTATTGGTTTCTTACTACAGAAAAGGGCCTAAAATGCCCTTGAACTATTGGATTTGGTACAAAAATGCCCACAAAAAAAAAAGGGTAATTTGCGGAGGTTGAAAGTTGCAATTCGGAGATATTTTAGCCTCCACTATTTGCTAGCAGAAGATAAACCCCCGCGAATTGCAACTTTCAACCTCCGCAAATTACTCATTTTTTTGTAGTGCCTCCGTTTGCCTTTTCGCTCCAAAATGCCTCTGCCGTCAAACTATTGGGCCTAAATTGCCCTTAATTTTAACGACCCTTTAACGGCAGAGGCATTTTAGAGCGCAAAGGTAGACGAAGGGCATTTTATACCAAATTCCATAGTTTGAGCGCATTTTAGGCCCTTTTCCATTTAAAAAAAAAACGCGCTCTCTCTACACACTCACCAGCCACGCTCTCTCTACACACTCACCATCCCACCCAACCCCCTTTGACCCATTCTCTTCTCTCTTCCATTTTAGTTTTCTTCCTCCTGTCAACCCCTCCCTCCTCCAATTATTTTCTCTAATTACTTATTTGTTTGCTAATTTTTTAAAAGTAAACTGTTTAAGTATGCAAAATTATTTTGATTATGACCAAAGTAATTAAATTAGTTTGAGTTAGAATCTGATCCTAAGTTTTTATCATTTACTTAATTATCTAAGCTTCTTGATTTAACGGAGTAAAATATTAATTATAATTTAGCTTATACAATTAATTAATTAATTGTTTTCACTAATAATAATTTGGCATAATTAAAAAATTAGCAAACAAATATGTAATTAGAGAAAATATTGAAGGAGGGAGGGGTTGATGGGAGGAAGAAGATAAAATGGAAGAGAGAACAGAATGTGTTAAAGGGGGTTGGGTGGGCTGGTGAGTGTAGAGAAAGAGAGCACATTTTTTTTTCCATAAACGGAAAAGGACCTAAAGTGCCCTCGAACTATGACATTTGGTGCAAAAATGCCTCCGTTTACCTTTGCGCTCTAAAATGTCCCCGCCGTCAAGGGGCCGTTAAAAATAAGGGCAATTTAGGCTCAATAGGTTTACGGCAGTTGCATTTTAGAGCGAAAAGGTAAATGGATGACATTTTTTTACCAAATCTCATATTTCAAGGGTATTTTAGGCCCTATTCCGTTCTTGATACGAGCTTTTTTTTGCTAAGGTGACACTTATTATGGGACTGTGAGTGTAATTTATATTACCCGATTACTGAATTTGTTTGGATTAGGTCATATTGATTTACATTGAGCTTTTAGAATAATCCACTGCTTGTTCTCTGTCTAAGACGTACGTTTAATAATTTCCACCAAGTTCTTTTGTTTTCACTCTCCCGGCCCTAACGAAATCGCAATGATTCAAAGCCAGGAAAAACTCTGTGTCTTATAAAGCTGGAATAATTGGAAGGCCTTTGATTTCTATTGCATGAACTTAATTCTTTGACTAGATATAGTGCTCTTAGTTTGATCGTGCAGTAGTTCTAATATTTCTGTCAACCGATTAATCATCTTGAAAAACCGAGTTTACACATTAATTCTGGGAATGGGTTTTACTAAAAATAAGATAACTGAATGAAAGGGATATTAGGGTTTTGTAGTATTATGACGTGGATTATACTAGCATCTCTTGTAAGGATTTATAGCATCTTTTCCTTTTAGGGTTGTTGCTTTCTTTTCTCAAAGCTGGATTACTAGGTTGATTAGGCTTAATTCTTAAAGCAAAATATATAAAGATATAGGAATCATCTCCAAGCCCAATGCGATGATAATGGAGTGGTCCCCTAAGCTCAATTACATAGGGTCAACCTAAAGTTTCTCAACACTTGAGTACAAGAATGATTGTTATTTGGATTGAAGATGCTGCAAAGTTAATAGGAAATAAAAGAGAAAATAAAAGAACATGCAGTAGCCAGAACTGAAAATTCTAACTGTGTGTTTTTTCGGGACTTTCCAAATCTTGATGAAGCATAGGGTGATTTCATGGAGGACCCATTTTCAGAAGAGACTATTCGTTTTCTTGATGTCGTGGGGTCAAATTACTTAAGCTGCATATGATAATGGAGCTATACTGTGTATATAAATGTATGTGGAATCAAATGTACGAGAATGTGAAGGGGGTTTGCAATAATAACGTTGCTATATCTGAACAAAGTTCCAAAAGACACAGTCATCAGAGAGTGACCATTTTAAATCCAATGGTTGAAATACATACAACGTTATTGCTAGTCCGATCGATACCTTGTACTGATAAGGTCATGATATACAAAAAGGGTATAGCAGCAGGCTAAAGCAGTGTGCAGGAAACAGTGGACACCGAGCCACATGACCCTATGGACCTAAACTTATTTACTGGCAGCATGTATTTGCATCTTTAATTTGGAATACCTATTTACTATATGAGCCGGTTTATGTTTGCTGATTAAAATTAGATGATAAGTAGCAACTATTGAAAAGTATTGTCAAGTGCTGAAATTAATTAGCGTTTCTTGATAGAAGTTTGAACTAATATAAACAGCTACTTAATATGTTTGGTAAAAAAGTGTTGATAAACACATTTTTCGACTAAAATGTCCTTAAAGCTTATTACAAAAAACGAAAAAGGCTCAAATATGTCATTGAACTATCGGAAATGGCTCATTTATGCCACTCGTCAATAGTTTGGCTCATTTATGTCTCGCCGTTACCAAAATGGCTCATTCATGCCATTTGTCTGATTTGGGTCGGTTTTTTTAATTAATTTTTCATTTAAAATTGGGCTAGTTTAATTAAATAACATGGACCTCTAGAGGCCATGTGTCATATATGGTATTGTAAAATCGGTGTTAATGAATAATGGCATGAGTGAGCCATTTTGATAACGGCGATGACATAAATGAGCCAAACTATTGACCAGTGGCATGAATAAGTCATTTCTAATAGCTTAATGACATATTTGAGTTTTTCCGTACAATTTTTTTTTTAATTTTATTTTAAGCCAATCATCCTCTGGTCAGCGATCATAGGATGTTGGGGGCTTGGCACGACCCCTACCTTGTATATTCCTTCGTACCAACGAGAGAAGTGGAGGGGGACAAGGGCCTAAACCTTCATAATTACATGAGGATGAAAGATCAGCCTTATACCAAAAAAGAAAATGAAGGGGACACTGAACCGTACAAAAAATAAAAATTTAAAAGTAAATTTATATACAAAAGGACAAATGCCAGGAGACAGAACTTAGATAAAATCAAATGCTATGCTTTAGGAATAGTATTTTGGAGATTACAAAAAAGATTAGGGATGAAAACATAAAATGCTTTTAATATCAAAAGTACTTATAAGCTATAAAATCATATGTTAAGAGTGACAGCTAATTTGGCTAATTTTGGCTTTTTAAAACTTTTGGTATTACCAAATGCGTAGATACGCCTACAAATACTTATAAGCTAATTTGACAACCTTATAAACTTAGCCAAATACCCTATATATATTTGCATGTATAAGTTCTCTTTTTTTGAATTTTTGGGATGTGGGTAAGCCCGTTAACGGGTCTAAATCGGACCGGACCGGCAACCGGTTAGAAAACCAGCCAGTTTCCAGTCAAAAAATCGAAACCGGCCACCGTTTGCAGGTTAACCGGTTCCAAAATTGAAAAACGGAACCGGCCGGTTCTATACTTAAAAAAACCTCTTTTTGTTTTTTTGTTTTTTGTATAGTATATGTATATTATAGTATTTCTTAGTATATTGTAGGTATATTTATATATGTTAGTTTATATATTTACTAACTAATAGCATATATATATATATATATGTATTAAGTTATATGCTTAAATTAAAACTTTCTATTTATAAGTTAAGTATATTTATACTAGATATACCTAAAATATACTTATATATGTTTAAGTTTTTTCTAAGTTTATAAATTCCTATTTTATAACTTAAGTATATTTATATTATAACTATATTCTTAGTATATTTTAGTTATTTTCCAAGTATATAACTTTCTATTTTTTAATTTAAGTAGATGTATATTATAAGTATATTCTTAGTATATTTTATTATTTTCCAAGTGTATAACTTTCTATTTTTCAATTTAAGTAGATGTATATTATAAGTATATTTTAGGTATATTTCTAACTTAATATAAGTAATCATATGAACACAAGTAAATAGAAGAAAGCTCAATGAGCCATATATTTTATTCATTCATGGATAACATTTATTTGCAAGTTGTAGTTTTTTTAAACTTGCAAATAATACATGAGTTGCAAAAAAGTAATAGAATAATAAAATCAAAAAATGTCAATCATTTGGCTAATATCCGCCATATCATATTCGGTCATTGAGATATGTTCAAAGTCTTCCATTTGGTCTATTCCACTTGCTATCAAATTTTCAATCTCTTCCTCTTCGCCTTCCACCGCTTCTGAGTTTTGGTTGCGTCGCTCCGATCTAATCCAATCGCGAATGCAAACTAGTACTTGCAAGCTAAATCCGGATAATGAGTGTCTATGGTCTCCAATTTGTTGTCTTCCTTGGCTAAATGCACTTTCCGAAGCCACGGTTGATATTTGAACCGTAAGGATATCTCGAGCCATTCTTGAAAGTATCGGATGACTTGTCTTGTATTTCTTCCACCATGCTAAGACGTCCAAATCATCTAGTTAGTTGATATCCACATTTGGCTGCATCAAATAAAAGTGATATTCATCAAAGTTTGCATTATCAGAAGGAGCTAGTTGTGAATGTAAAACTTTTAAATTCGGCAAACCCTTTAAGCCCTTTTTGCTACTTTGAGAAGTAGTAGGGCGTGTAGCAACAGGTGTAGCACTTTCTTCCAAAGTAGAATAATGACTAAAAAAATTTCTAAACTTAGAATCAATCGCGAGCTCGCGTCAGTTAAAGATTATTTCACTTCCTTGTCAATTTGTAAATAGTTATAAATTTGACCAACCAATGCTCTAGTATAAGACATTTTAAAACAAGGATTTAAAAGAAAACCCAATATAAATAAAGTTGGGATGGGAAAAAAATACTTCTCAAATTTTGTTGTCATATTAAAAATACTGACTCTTATAAAACTCTAGCTATTTCCGTTAAGTAGGCTAAAATTCCGGTTACCGTGAGATATAATTGTCTAGAAAAATCAAGAGTTGCATTATAAATTTTTTGTAAAAGTTTAATACATTCCTTAACGTCTTCCCAATCGGTAATATTTAACCAATCATCACTATCCGTATTAAAATGGTTGTGAATGGGAATCCTATTATCATATGCTTGGTGTAACATAATGTAAGTGTAGTTCCACCTAGTGTCAACTTCTACTTGAATTTTCCTAGGTCTAAGGCCATTTTGCACACAAGAATTCTTAAAATCTCTCATTTTTTTGCTTATTAGCATTACAAAAAAGAAAAGCAATCGCATATCTAACTTTTTGAATAGAATTTTCAAAATAGTCAAGACCATCTCTAACAATCAAGTTTAAAATGTGACAACTACATCTCACATGAAAAATATTTTTTAGCGGAGGGTTTAATTCCCTTTTTAAAAGACCAACCGCCTTTGTATTATTAGAAGCATTATCTAAAGCAAAACAAGTACTTCTAGGAATACCCTATATTTAAAAGACCAACCAACTAATCTATATTTTTTATATAAATCTATAATATCCGCTCTATAAGTACTTCTAGGAATACCCTCAAATAACGGATTATACTAACGTTGAATATAAGTAACAAACCTCAAACCTGAAGGAAAGGAAAATGGTAGAGCATCAAAAGCAACCATTTTAGCTATTTCTGCACGCTTTTTTTTCTTGTCATAGCTAAAAACTTTTACCGGTTCGTGGATCTATTGTCATTTGAATACCCCCACATTTGAACCCGTTCTCTTCCCAAACATCCTTATGTTTAGATCTCATATGACCCGTTAGTGAACCTGTTCCACCATCCTTACTAGTTTCTTGCCTAAAAACAAATTCTTGTTTACATATACCACATATAGCTGTTTGTCTTTCCTTATCTTTAGTCATAAATTTTCAAATTTTAGCGGTTTGTCTTGTGTATGTGATTGTGCAGGACCTGTTTCATCATCATCATCATCATTTATTTAATTAAAAGTGTTGGTACAGTGTTGTTGCATTACCTCATGCTCTAAAAGTGGATTATTTCCACCAATATCAATACCTAAATTAGGTGTTTCGTTCACAAATGTTTCCTCATTAAACCCACCCCTAACAATACCACTACTACCGGCACCACGTCTCAATCTCTTCGACATTATTAAATAGAATTAATTTTAATCACACTCAAATAAATTGCAACATATTAAGTTGCTAGAATTAAATTGCGTAAATTAAATAGCGAAAAATAAAGATAGAGTTGGAACGAAGGTACCAAATTGCCGGACTAATTTCTACCAAAGTAAAGGCGGCTAGAATTGCAAATGCACCAAAGCTTTGGAGCTACTTTGGATTGTTGTAAAATCACCAACTCCACCAATAATTTTTTTTTATAATTACAAAATTAATAATTGAAACTAGAATAAAACTTTATAATATTTAATTGAGAGAAATTTAAAGTGATTAATTGTTGCAAAGTAGCTATAATTGAGAGAAATTGAGAGAAAGAGAAGAATGAATTGGGGTGGATTACAATTGAAAATGAAAAGGGGTTTATATAGGGGTGGGGATGGGTTAAAGTGTAAAGAAAAAAAAAGTTTGGGGGGGTTGGGGGGCCAAAAGGGGTGTTTGGAGCCGTTGGCAAGGCCCACTTTTGCGAAATGGGCCGTTGCCCAACGGTCCAGTCCACGCAGGGAACGGCTATATTTAAAAATAAAAAAAAAATTGACCGGTTAACCGGTTTTAACCGGCCGGGTCCGATTAATCGGTCCCAAAAATTAAAAACCGGACCGGTATTACAACACCGGTAGACCTTTAACCGGTCCACCGATTCCGGTTACCGGTTAACAGGCTTAGATGTGGGTTGATGGAGGTGTTGAAATTTTAAACAAACCTAGAGGGGTTTATGGAATGAAATTGGTTTATTCCTTTTTCAAAGGCCCTAGTTGAATGCTCACTAGAGTCAAAGTGAATAATGGTCCTTTGAAAAATAGGTACGAAAAGAAATTCGGAATTCTTTTTTCTTTTCTCCTGCCATTGGCATAGAATTTTTACTGTCTAGATAAGTGTACTAAGGGAATAAAGGAAAAATAAATAAAATAAGAATCTCTTCTCTTGTAATGTGTTTGAGAGAGAGTTACGCTTGTTCTCCATCAGTTGTGTAAGCTTTCCAAGGGATTTAAATGGTCATTTGGATGCTTGTTGAGACACTGTTGAAGCTATAATGCCTGTTCTCGTTAAAACAGCCATATGGCGTATTTCTCACAAGTTTTGGCGGATAGACCAAACTTGCCTTGGACTTTCTCCTACCATTTTCAATTTTCACAAGCTTGCCTGGCGGACAAAAGTTTGACCTAGTTGGATCCTTCACATATTTTGTCGGATGATAAAGGTTAAACTCAACTCAAATACTTTCCTGCTTGAGTTTTCTAACTGTCCACAAATTTTGCTCGAAACATCAGCTTTGGGCCCATTTTTATTTGGTAGAATACCTAAAGTCTAAAGACCCCCTAAACTTAACGCGTTTTATTCATATCAGCCATAAACTATACTTGGTCCTAATTACTTCCATGTACTTCGCTTTTCTATAATTTCAACAGTGCACAAGCTGAGATCTATGGGATGATTCTATCAGGGTGCATTTACTACATATGGCAGGAGAGAAACACGCGGGTGTCTCAAATTAAAGCAAAAGGAGGACAGAAAGAGTCTTGACAAAGGTGATCATACAAGACATACATTACAAAGGAGATAGTAAGCCTAGATTACCAAAGGTGTTACAGAAACTAAATTTGTATCCATAGTGTAGATATAGACAGGATGTGATACTGAAAGGATCCTACTTGTATTTCTTGGTTTGTAGTACTAGAAGCTGGGGCTCTATGTCCAACTCTAGAGGGTTCAAAGTTGAATTTTGTTAATGTATTAAACTACTGAAATCCTGTTTAAATTCTTTTTCATATATAGACCTGGCCAGCACTGTCATCTACTATTTGTTATTGCAATTTCCCTTTTAAACTCTGTGTTAATTGATTGAGGTTGCTGAGGCTGTCAATCAAATAAATGAGTGGGCTGACAAATGATCTCATCGAAGAGATTCTTCCTCGTCTTGGGCAATGCACTATATCCTAAAGGAGCATGGGATGAGAAGTTCAATGCTTCAAAGACGCAAGACCGTGAAATCCATCTCCTCAGTGGAGGAAGTGTTCGAACACCAAACACCATTCATTACTAGCATGAAGAAGTAATACATACTCCCTTTGTTTCAATTTATGCGAACCTATTTCCTTATTAGTCCGTGCCAAAAAGAATGACTTCTTTCTATTTTTGGAAACACTTTACCTTTATGCAATGATTTATAGCCACACAAAATATATGTGACTCATTTAGGAGCACAAGTTTAAAAGTCTTTCTCTTCTTTCTTAAACTTCGTGCCCAGTCAAATGGGTTCACATGAATGAATTGAAACGGAGGGAACATATAGCAGCCTTTTATAATGGCTTTAAAGTGCTGAGGCTTCCATATAAACGTGTCGATTCTCAATGTATTTAATTCTCCCGGATGCACATGATGGATTATCTACTTTAGTGGACAAAATCAGTTCAGAGCCAGGATATTTTAGATTGCCATGTTCCGTGTAGAAAAGTTAAAGTAGGCAACTCTCGGAATACCTAAAATCAAATATATTCTGGTTATGAAGCTTTTGAAGTTCTAAAGGGACTTGCCTCACATTGCCTCTCTCTTATGGTGGATTCTTCTTTTGCTGCTTCAGAGGTTCTCCACAACGTCCTTTATTGAGGTAGATGAGGAAGGAACCGAAGCTGCAGCGATGCATTGCTGCCACACGATTGAGAAAGATAAAATTTGTTGTTGATCATCCATTCTTGCTCCTTGTAAGAGACGAATCTAGTAGTGTGGTGTTATTCATAATCATAGGGAGCTTGTTGAATCGACGAGCTGGTTTGCCCACGGAAGGAACAAAAAATTAATGAGTTTGGAGAAGAATGAAAGCAATCGCGAATATCTACATTATTGGGATAGAGTTTGGAGAGTATGACGCCAATGGTCAATATCTGATGTAGTGTTTCTAATAGGATACTCTTTTGAGATGTCTGGCAATTTGTATAAATATTGTCTAAGATTTCCTTTCCAAACATCTGTCCACCCTTTCAGTACGGATGGGTATATGATGCTTTAGCCTGTCATAATAGTGTTAGACAACAGATATAGTCTCTTTACTTCTCTTGAGAAAAGTTCTGCCACCTGCTTCTGTGTGGATGTAGTACTGTTTGGCCGCCTGCATTCTTGTAGGCGTTTGCACATGGATTTAGTTCAAACTTGAAAAAAAAAAAAAAAAAAAGAGAGAGATTTTAAAGTTGAAGTGTCATGTGTGTGGGGGTTGCGTTGGGGGAGGGATTCACTTGAAAACCCCATTTTCACACTTAAAAAGATCATCTTAAAAAACTAACCAAAAATTTATTTCAATGTATAACCAAACAAACAACGACGACGACATGCCCAATGTAATGCGGAAGGATGGGGTTTTGGGAATTCTAATATCTGCTGCATATATATGAGCAGTAGTCATGTTAGATTTTTCCTTTAGTCCATGAGTGGTGGAGATCTGAGTACTAACAAATGACTAAAGCTTCACATGATGATCTGGACATGCTCATTCCTTTCTTACTCTCATTATCAACCTCCTGCATCGACTGTGTATTACCAAAATGCTCAGGGGCAGAAACTCTGCCATATTGAGTACTAACGGATCGTAAGTCTGCCATATTATTCTGTTACCCCTCTTGTACTTCATCTAATAGTCTAAGGTGTTAAGACTTTGTTGGAACACCAATCTAGTATCGGTCTGCTAACAGTTACTAACAGTAGATTATAGGCAATAGGGAATTTTTAACTCTACGCTTGCCATTTAAAACATCTTTCAAAAAACAAAGAAGTTGAACGTAATCCACACATTTCCACATTTTTGTAAGCTAGGACAACTACACAAGCACAGAAGGGATTCCTGCAGGCAAGTAGTTATTGGAGAGAGCATATGTTTTGAAATATTTAACCAGAAAATAATTGAACCGTCTTTCCTTCCAACTGGTTGTTCACAGATCAATACGTTAGGCAATGGAACTATATTTCTATCAATCAACCCAGACCTGGGGAACATGTAGCTATGAAAACAGCAGATGAAGACAAAAATGGACAGATTTGAGCAAAGATGCTATGGTACACCTGAAGAACCATCCTTGTAGAATTTGGAGATAACTAGATAAATGAAAAACAGCATCAAGGATGAAAGGTTGACAGAAAAAACTTGCCTTAATCTCCCATATATAGGCATAGTTTATACGCAACAAGTCTTACAGTAATATACAACTCAATCCTATAGGAGAATAAGGACTAAGAAGAAAAAGAGCTCTCTAAAAGTTTACAGTGTTTCCAATAGCAAGGCGGTCCCCGTTCACCCAAACCTAAGAAATTTCCTCGATGTATATGGCTGAAATCCCATTTCGGTAGTTCTTTCTCAGCATGAAGTCGGGGATCTCATGGCTTATGCCACCCTCATAAACTATCAGTATGTCTCACTTGTCACCATTGACCAGAAGTTGCTCTAGGTTTTCCCTTTGTAGAATTTAGATACTGCGAGACGAAGAGCACTCCCATAACAATTATAAGGCAGCCTACGAGTGTGCTAAAGAAGAGTGCACCAGGTTGCCTAGTTTGAACAAAACCATAAACTCCACTTGAAGAGACAAGGATAAGATCAGTTAATCCATCATTGGAAAAGTCTTCAGACACCAAAGCATGAGTGGGAGGTGCAGGGAGGTCAATAGTAGTCAATAGACTCCCTCCAGGAGATAATACTACAGCTTCTTGGTCTCCTGCTGCTAGGATCAATTCTTGACTGTCATGCACACGTAGAGGAAACGCCTTCAGGGTTGGGACTACTGTACCAGCTTCCATCATCCCCGCTGGTGATTGAAGGTTTGACCATGTGGCACCCGTCAATACCTGCCAATTCCACAGAGCACCATGTCCGTGCAAGCCCGGAGAATATGATGTTACCTGAAAAGAGAATGACAAGGAATCAGCAGTCAATTATTGAATAAAATGAATGTAACCAAACATCTCATGGAAGATAAAGACTTTTAGCACGTCCATGGCATGAGAACTCATTTCCTTCAGGATTCAAACTACTCATTGTGAAGAAACAAGTGTATGTTACTATTAAAAGTAAGCTCTTGTTCCAAGTCAAGAGAATACCTCGCCACGATTTGTCAAGAATATAACATCTCCATGGCTTCCCTTACGATGTCGATGACCATCATTTCTGGGGATGAGAATAGGTGTTGCTACCTCTAATGAACTTGCATCAAAAGTGTGACCAAATCCTCTGGAGAATTCACCATGTTGGAATAAGTTAAAAGGAGAATGACGACAAATAGAAGCATTGAAAAGCTGTTCTCGCACTGGAACACCAGAGGTGGCAACAGCCCAACAGGGCCGCAGCACCTCCATTGAACCACTAACAACAGTCTGCTCAGCACCATTGGCCCCCACCACCTGCAAAAGACAAAAATTAGGAAAGAAAAGAAAGGCAAAAAGGTGTGAGAATGCTGATTGATTTCTTAGAATAACAGTACTACCGTGCCACCAACTTTTACCCTTTACCATTCATGTAGAGTCAAAATACCTTACATTGCATTCTAATCAGCTAGTTCTTTGGCCTCTAAAAATATGGTAGAGATCGGATTTCTCTCCTAATATTGGTTCTTACCTTTCACTTTCAGTTTACACATCCAGTATCCTCAGATATGTATCATTCATTCATTTTTTGGGATCAAGTATAACAGAGAACATGCCATTCATAGGTAAGTTCAAGAGAAACAGCGTGTTCTCTAAAATTATCTCATCCTCAGCGCATGTTTTATACTCTTCCTTAATAAACCTCTCTGCTATAAAGCTTCTTCCCCAAGTTCAGTTTTATGCAGTTATTTGGGGTCCCCAAGATTTTCTGCGACTTCACTCCATCTTATGCTTGTTTTCATCTAGTTCATCACATGTTTTTCCTGTTGATGGAGCAACCTATTTGCTGTTTTATTCTAAAGATAAATTATCCATGTTTACCCCCATTTAAGCAAAGGCTCGTACACCAAAGCTAATAGAGATTATCCAGTATGCTATATTAAAGCCCAAATTTGATAAGTAATTGAAATTGGACAATATAGTTCATTTCAATCTGAAAAAGAAAGTAGCATCAATACAATGCTTGACTAACATTAACATATCTTCACACCTTGACTTGAAACAATGCATTTCAATTGGAAACAGAGAAAGAAGAAGGCGAGACATCAAAAGTTGTATATTACCTGGACATGGTCCAACACTCCATCGCCATTAATATCTGCATGAAGCCCGCCTTCTAGGAGATGAAGCTGGTGAAAATCATGACTTCACATTAAACCATGAGCTAACAGACAAGAAGATGGAGGTGAAAAGGGTACAGAGTTCCCTCATAAACAATCTTCTGGTTTAAAAAAGTGTGGAAAATCTTTTTCTTTTTCTTTTGATCAAGAAAAAGTATTTTCAATCATAAACATGGCCATAAGCAGCCATATACAAGGGATATACCAAAAGGTAAGAATCTACAAAACGGTATGATTCTCTACAAACTCCACCCAATCATCTGACAACAAGGAACATTCTGTGTGCACCAAAAGAAATAAGGGATGTGAAGTGTGGAAAATCTTTTCTAGGTTTTCATGATATTTGGCAAATTCTTTTTTTTTTTTTTCAAGAAATCGTAATGACTAATATTCGAACCAGAGACATCGACAAAGATTTGAACCCCCCAGACCATTGAGCTAAGCTTCTCAACTACTATTCTATTGAAAACAAGATATTGCAGTATGCTTAGAGTTTATCAGACAGCTACTATCCGAACCTTGGTTACTTAGACAATACAATCAAAAACTTTTATTTTCCAGAATGCTACACATATACACAGCAATACTTGAATCATCATAGTACATTAGGTCAGACGTGTAATATGCGGCAATTCATACCTTGCACACAGTACGGCCAGTTGCTATATGAACAGCTTCAATCCCTTCCTTCTCATGAGCCACAACAACGTTAGGGACCCACCAAAGCTGGGTATAATTGGTAATAGTAGGTATATAGGGCGAAGGCTGCAAAAAAGAAAAAGCTTAGAATGTGATCGAGTACTGAAATGGTTTGAGGAACACAGTATAGTCAAAATATTCTCAATTTTACCCAATTAAGTCCAGATTATTATCTATGAATGATTCTAACTTCAAATTAACTGCCAGCTGAAAACAGTTGCTCTATTAGATGGTTCCATAGAAATGCAGTTTCAATCGCAAAACAGGCACCATCTTAGTGAACAACATTGTATCATTTACTGCCTTTCCAAGATCCAGACCCCCTCACCAATATTCAGAAGAAAACTGCTAAAACTCACAGTGAACCATCACCTTTTTGGGTTTTGCTGATTTTGCATAATTTACTGCCTTTCCAATAACATTTGAGATTCTCTTGGTAGTGTCTTTCCCAGGAGGATGCTTTTCCTCAGGCTTATGGAAAGGGTAAGTGGCGGACTTCCCAGGTACTTTCTTAACCGCCTTCCTTTTGTGTCGCCTGAAGTGTGCCAGCTTTAACCTGGTGTCTTCCCGCCGATCCTGGTCCAAAAGAATTTGCCGCATTAATTAACACCACCATCAACATACATTGCAATGGCTAGCAGAAAGTAAAAAAAAGATGGCATACTCACCCAGTTATGTGGCATAACTCCAAGAATAGATTCTCTAAATTCCCGACATTCGAACTAGTATTGCAAACAATTCAAGTTAGCTTACAGATGAATATGTTTATAGAGTTAAATAAAACATAGATCAACAAACAAGGCAGAAGTAGTGAGGAAAGATAACATTGCTGGTCTTTAAAAGTTCTCACATTCACTTCCATCGATCTCACAACCGTTCTATAGAAATTGGCTTCACGTTGTTAAGTCATTAAATCCCAAGTCCCAACAATCACTTTGAAGTCTTTAGGTATCTATTTACTGCTATCACTCCCTTAGGGCTCCTTTATTGCAATCATTTGTTACATTTTCACCTATCATGTCATTCTTGCCTAGATATCTGAATAGTTTGTATTAAGCACTATAATCTTGTCTAATTTCACTTCACTTTTATTGTTCTTATGGAGACCAAAATTGAAAAAAATTATACAAGTAGATCTTTTCATTGGATGTTCTGAGTGAACGGGAGTAGATCCTTTCAAATATAAGGCATAGAGCAAAACATGTGTCTATAGATGGCACCTCAAGGCACTCAAATTGAGCTAGTATGTTGCCATACCTCCCCAGGATGACGACTGTTCAAAGCATGAGCATCAAGCTTGTAGTTATGTTGTGGAATTAGAAGAGATTCATCAGAAGATGGCGTCTGAATATTCTGCAATATCAAGAGGGAAAAAAGAAATTTGAAAAGATTGAAGATCATTAATAGATAAAATATCTAAAAGATTTCTCTCAAGTTTAGACATACCCAAACTGACCAAGTTCACATCACAAATTCTAAGCTAGAAAAAACACCAGTAAGTTGTATCACCCAGTGTAAGATCTTCGCAAACAATTAAACTAGCTAGCTCTGACAGGATATTCAATTTCAAATTGACATTAACTCAAGGATTTTCGACAAACAGCAGACCAGCAATGATGCAATTACAAACAGTAACATTGATCTATGTTACAGATAACTCTAGGATATACACACTTGACCAAATATTGGACCTGAAAGGTATTCTAGAACAGACGGAAACCAACAATCACGAAGGAAAATAAGCGACAATACTAAATATCATCTTCAGTCCTTTGGAAAAAAATAATATATAACACGAAACAGAAAAGGCTCCTATTATGAAGTGGAGAGTTAGGGAAAACCTCTATCTTCCTGCTCCAACGAAGTTGGCCGGTCCGACCAGCAAGTGCATAAAGTGCAAAATGGCGTAAATCCACAGCTCCTGAGTTCTCAGACGCCTGATTAAACAAGTCAAATTTAGACACTAAATAAAAACCTAGCAATACCTTTTTACCATAAGCATAATAAAAGAAACAAATTCACGAAAAGAAGATAACTATAAAACTGAATATAAACAACCTCTGACAAAAGAACAGACTCTTCACTTTCAGCACCCCCTCCCCCAACAAACAAAACTCCACACACGAAAAAAGGGAATAATAGGCATATTGTATGTTTACCTCCTTTTCAGCAGCACTTCTTCTATGCTGCTCTGCACTTTTCTCAGCCATTTCAATCTCTTCAAATGGATCAATATGCATCTGAAAAGGAAAATATGTAAGTTAAGAGAGTTTTTTTGAAACTGACGTTAAAAGAAGTTTGGCTCCAGAACTTTTACTTACTCAAAGAAAAACTATAAAAGGGGTAAGAGACTGGCTAACAAATGCTACATTCTGTTTTCCTTTTGGATTTTTTACTTTGTAAATACTACTACCTTAAGTCGC
This sequence comes from Lycium barbarum, assembly GCF_019175385.1. NCBI lineage: Eukaryota > Viridiplantae > Streptophyta > Magnoliopsida > Solanales > Solanaceae > Lycium > Lycium barbarum. The sequence goes on from NC_083348.1 coordinate 92,179,810, forward strand.
TTGAGTCGTATATGACATAATATTCTAACAAGGTTGATCACTTCTAGATAACATAAAGGGTAATTACATACATGAGGCTGCATTTCCATCCTTCCGCCAACAATCACCAAGCCTGAATCTCCGTGCTTTACAGTATAATTACTTATGGAAATTGCTATCTCCCTGTGATGAGCATTATGTGGAAAATCCTCCTGTACGAATTTACCAGGAAGAACGAATAGAACATCAGTTTATCAAAAACTATATCAGAGGCCTCTTTAAGTTAAAATGTGAGACTCTCCATGCATGAAAGCACCTGCAAGTTGACCTCCCATAGCTTTTTGAGATTGTGATCGAAACACATCACAGACCAACCTGAGGTAACAACAACTAGGACCTGTTTCCGAGGCTCCCTGTGATTATAGTTCCTATCTATCACACCAGTGGCCATCGCCACCGCTCGTCTTCCTGAGACAATACGAATTTTGTCAGGCAAGAGGGACACCTCCGCGAGCAAACGTGCTTCACTGAAACCTTCATCAACACGCCTAGAGTGTGGTTCCAAAACCTAGCCAATACCCATATGACAAGAAAACAAACGACAGACCAGAAATTTTTCAGCAAAAAAGGTAGATTAAGCTTCATCCAAAAATTGATTAACCGCATCAAAAAATACTGCTCAATAATTGTTAAGTCTACTATACTATCCACGAACATGGAATAAACCAAAGATCTTCATTTTATGCATTGCTTCATCAAAATAGCCTCTACTCTCCTCAAGTTCCTTTGTATTCAAAGGCGAGCAGCGCTCTTCTACATTATATAAGCATTAAAGTAGGTAGGCATAGAGCCGAGTAGGTTTCAGTTTGGCCCTTTTCTATCTTATTAGTCAAAACTAATCATCCTATATGTATAAAATGCAGCACTTGGAAGGCACAGATTATATAAATCGTGAATCCGTATTATGATCGAATGGGATAGTAATTGTAGAAAAGGACCTGAATTTTGGCATCATGAGTGGCGACAAGGACCTCTTTCTTGCCATCACCATTGAGATCCGCAACAATTGGGGGTGGAAGCCGCTCAGCTTCGTATTTGATAGGATACTCTTCGGAAAGATGAAACCATGCCTCCTTGAACGATAAATCGCCTTCATGCTACACATAGACAATCATTTAAGCTTAAAGTATGGATTTTTTTTCAATTAGGAAAAGTGATATCTAAGATGCTAGGGTTTTTTTTAATAGAATTACCTGAAGAGAGAAGAAAATAGCGAAAGCAGATAGCATAAGAATAGCTAAATCGCGTTTCCTCATCTTGTTGCCGATCAACGACTCCACGGAGTGTTGTAGCTTTCTCACTTTCAATGGAGATTACTGAGTTGTAACGTTTGACTTTGACTACGCCTTGATTTTTTCCGGGTCACCCCGCTCTTACATTCTGGCCCAATTAAAGTTGGGTTCAAATCTTGGGATCTTACTACACTATCTTTTTCTGGTCCTGTGATCTTTACTAGATCTCACAAAAAAAGGTTCACAATTCTGAATTGCTGTAATTTCCATCTTCCTCTTCATTTTTTTGCGCGGATTGCCCTTCTTTTGGGGTGGTCTTTAAATTATGCCCCTCATATTGTTGGCCTTTAAATTATGCCCCTTATATTGCTAGTCTTTAATTTTTGCCCTTCGCATTGCAACCTTGAGCGTTCACGCAGAAATCATGAAGTTCTGGTTTCGAACCCCCGCTCAAACATAAATTTTAAAAAAAAAATTGTAAGGCAAGGTTTGGGCCGCGTGTATGCCGGATCCGGCATACACTTGTTAAGAAATTACCAAAGTTATATCAGACTTGGCATACTCATGCCTTATGGGCAGACTTGGCATAAGTATGCCGGGTTCGGCATTACTTTGGTAATTCCTTGACAAGTTTATGTTGGGTGCGGCATACTTACGGGCAAACTTTTAGTTAAGCCTTAACTAAAAGTCTTTTCCTAGTTGTGCCTTATGAGGTAGACTTTTAGTTAAGGCACAACTAAAAGTATGCCCCATAAGGCGTAACTAAAAGTATGCCCCATAAGGCGGAACTTTTCCTTAAGTCATAACTAAAAATTGTCTTATAAGACAAAGTCTATGTCTTAAGGAAAAGTTATGCCTTAACTAAAAGTCTGCCCCATAAGGCATAACTAGGAAAAGACTTTTAGTTAAGGCTTAACTAAATGCTTGCCCATTAAAAGTTTGCCCATAATTATGCCGGACCCGACATAAACTTGTAAAGAAATTACCAAAGTTATGCTGGACCCGGCATAAACTTGTGAAAGAATTACCAAAGTTATGTCGGACCCGACATACTTATATCAAGTCTGCCCATAAGGCATAAGTATGCCGGGTCCAGCATAACTTTGGTAATTCCTTAACAAGTGTTTGCCGGTGGGGGCATAGCGAAATTTTAACTCTGCCTTGCGATTTTTTTTTAAAATTTTTGACTGAGTGGGGGTTCGAACTTGGAACCTATGGGTTTTAGCCTAAGGGCAAAATTTAAAGATTTCAATTATGAGGGGCAAAATTTAAAGACCACCCCAACAAAAGGGCAATTCGCACTTTCTCTTTTTGCTCCCGCCTGTGGAGGATTTGTGTTTCACTAAGTGTGAAGGGCAATTTGCACCATTGGCCTATTTGGGGGTGGTCTTTAATTTTTGTCCTTGCCTAAATATTCATGGATTCTGGGTTCAAACTCTCGCTCAGTCAAAAAATTTGCAAGATAGAGTTTGAATTTGCAAGACAGAATTTTGCCTGCAAAACTCTACCTTAAGGCAGAGTTTGCTACTTTATAACGCAGAGTTTGCCTTAAGGTAGCAAATTCTCCCTTAAGGCTGAGTTTGCTACCTTAAGGTAGAGCTTGCCTTGAGCCACAAGGCAGTTTGAATCCAGAACTCTGTCTTGCGAATTTTTCTAAATTTTTGATTGAACGGAGTGTCGAACCCGGAACCCATGGGTTTTTAGGCGAAGAGCAGAAATTAAAGACCAACAATTTAAGGGGCAAAATAGACAATCGTGCAAACTGCCCAATTTTTTTGCGCGGATTTCCCTTCAAAGGCATTGGTCTTTAATTTTTGCCCTTAAATTGTTGGTCTTTAATTTTTGCCCTTTGCCTACAAACCCATGGGTTCCGGGTTCGAACTCTCACTTAGTCAAAAATTAAAAAAAAAAAAAGTCGCAAGGTAGAGTTTTGGATTCGCAAGGCAGAGTTTGCCTTCAAGCATACTTGTAGATTTTAAATCCAAAACTCATCCTTGCTAAAAATTAAAAAAAAATTGACTGAACGAGTGTTCGAACCAGGAACCCACGGATTTTAGGCGAAAGGAAAAAATTAAAGACCAACAATTTGAGGGGCAAAAATTAAAGACCAGTGCGTTTGAAGAACAATCCGCGCCAAAAAAAAATGCTTCAAGAAAGATAGTTAGATTGAATGGGCCTAGTTGATATCGAACTATGATGAATGGATGACGCCAAATAAACTTTCGTGTGAAAAACAACGGCAAAACTTATTACTACTATATTTTCCGTGAACTTGATAAGTCTATCCGCTCATTTGTTACAAACTAGAGTTTCTAGTTTCAAGATCGCATTTTTAGTACTACTAGTCACTATAAATGTGCGTTACACATTATTTCCCGTCAATCCCAGTCATTATAAGAAAATGTTAGATAATATTATCCTTAATTACATTACATTTGTTTTTTAGGTAAAAAGATGTCACTACATATAAGATTGTATATTCATATATTTATTTCGTACAAATATGATATGGAAAAGCATTAAGACTTGAGAGTCCAATTTGAAATTTTCATCCCTAAAAGAACTTAAAATTCGTAAAGAAAAAGCTATGTGGTGCCCTCTTTAGAATAGATTAAAATTAAAAAAAAAAAAAAAAAGAATAGATTAAAATGGCGAGAATATATGTTTCAATACAATAAGAAAAGGACAAATCTATTTAGAGAAAAATTATATGACAACACTTCGAAGGTTTAATTTCGGACTTTAACTCTAAGTATTGGACAAACGTAATTAATATAATTACAATTTAATCCAGTATAGGATTGCTTCTTTTAATATAACAATGAAAGAGGACTGAATTAAGAGTTGGTTTCTATTTAAAACTCCACCTCTAGCAAAGTATGCCTCTTTTTACCGAAATAGCCCATCAATTTAATATACATAGGGGTGTCAAAGTCGCTCAATATTTAAAGGATATTTTGGTCAACTAACATTTATATTCATGCTTTTATATTAATATAGATAGATTAGATGCAAATTTGCTCAACTCTTCTTCAGAAAAAGATTTTGAAATAATTTTGACCAATTTGTCCAAACTGTTGTGAGTAATTTTTCAGTACCGCACTAAGAGAACCCTTTTCTTTATTGTAACGTTTAGACAGGTTGTTTCTTGCGCCAATTGTGTTGAAGAAAACTTCCTGTGTGGATGGAGACTTTATTACAGCATTAGGTATGACTAAGTACGGTAAAAATAGAGGTTGATATAAAGGCGGGGACATCACTAGTGAACCAGTCTTGACGGAATTGTTCCGTACAGCGTCTCGTAATCAATTGTTAGAACATATTTCCCTAGTTCACTTGTTTTTATCATCTTTCCTTTATTATCATTGACTAAAGGACATGCAACTACATTTGCAGAGGAGGACGGACCATATAACGAGTTTTCCAAATGATACTTGTTAGTGGAAAAAAGATGGGAGTATCACAAAAGGATTACCAGCAACTTCTCATACTAGTTCAAGTTTGGAAACCCTTATAATTTCAATTGTATTACTTTCGCCCAAATTGCAAACTCGTGGAATCAACAACTTCTGTTACATAGCAATCTGGGTAATGACGTGAAATGGAAGGTAAAGGGACGTTAGTTCTGGTGAAATTTGGAAGCAGAATAGGCTATCAAGCAATGCACCTTATAAACATGCTCCAAAGCTAGCAGATTGTCAACTAACAAAGGTTATTTTATCAGAATGACTCCGCACTAGGTTTTACTACTATCAGCCTCCTCTAGTAACCTCAACACGAGAGAACTTGATGACATGAGAAGCTTTCTCTTCGACCCTTATTTCACTTACTCCGAAGAGTGGAACTTTATTTACTAAGAAAAAGATTTATTCATATTATTTAAATGAAACCAATCTTGGAAGAGAGATGGTTTTCTATTTTCCTTTAAATGGAAATAATATTTGTGTAAATGAAGATAAACACAAACCAATTTTATCATTCCCTCATCTAATGCACTTGAATGTTGATGTTAATTACTACTTTATATTTCCCTCATCTGATGCACTTGAATATTGATGATAATTACTTTATCCTTTTTAGGGGGTGGGGTGAGGCAGCATAAATAGAAATCATCATACAAATGCAACTAAATACTAAATAGTACAATAATTCAGGGGACTTATGAGCCCATAGAATTTGCTGTATAAAATCCAAAACGGAATGGGCGATAAGGAGAACCCCATATACAAAAAGGAAGAGAGGGGACGAAGAGATGGAAGGTTGAGGATTTCTTGGAAGAGGCACTGAGAGGCCTACGGTTATCAATTCGTCATGGTCCAGCTGAATGCATACAATTCACGAGAGGATAGGCCCTTTACTATGCCTGCTGCCCAAGTTGTTTCAAAAGTTTAAGCTTTTTCTGACTTTCCAGGCGCGAAGAAAGCTCGGAAGATTTCTTTTTAGTGTCCTCTAGCTCTTTCTCCAGCTCCTCTATCTGTGTCAAGTGTGTCAGATATAAGGTCATATCACTAGATTAGTTTCAACAGCATAACTTTAAAGAAAAGTTAAAAAGTATCAAACACATGCTCCGCATGGAAGTGCTACATACTGTACGTTTCAACTCGGTTTCTCTCTGGATGAATGATTCACACCTGTGAAACAAAGATTCAAAATGTTAATAATTGGCGTTGCCACTCTGATTTAGTTGCTAAAGCAGGCCAAGAGCTGAAAGAGACAAACTAGAGAAGGAAACAGACACAAGGATTGGTCCAGACAGCCTTAAGGCTGCCTAAAATCAGAGATGTAAGAGAGGTATCTTATATCATTTAAATCTCGAAGGCAAATTTAAGTGCAAAACCAAATTCAAGAGAAGGTTCAACACATTTATCATGTACTCATATTGGAAAGACCATCCCACAAGTAGCAGCATGCAGTTGCCACTCATCCATTGATCAACAAACTCGAGAGGAAACAGTAGCATGAATTCTGCAGAATCTTTTCCCCTGAACTTCAGTTGTAGTACACTGAAACCCTTAACTTTTAGTAGAAGCAGTGGGATAAAGATAGTTCATATTCTGTTTCGTTATATTTAGTTGTTATGATTGTTTACTTTGTCTTAGCGTAAGGTACAGATTTTGCCTGGTAAGTCAACCCAGGCCACAACCCGACATTTTTTTTGGGTCGTGACACGTTGACAGCAAGAATTAGTAGACGAGAGAACCAGAAGACAAGCCCGAAAGCATGTCTAACAAAAAGAAGTCACACACCAGAAGAAGAAATTAACTGTTGAAAAGAAAATGGATGATTAGTAACAGAACAAGAGCAATTGCAAGCCAAAGAAGAACACGACGATATTAAAGTAATGCATACTTAGAAGAGTACTACAGTAGCAAAAGGCTCTAATTTTTTTCTTCTTCCATTAGCCTTTCAGTAACAAATCCATGAAATTGCTAACAATGTCTAATGGTCATTCTTGTATTATCCGAGAGCTCCAGCATAGCATACATAGGACAGAGATTTCAATTTGGCCTACAAAATTCCCTAATAGAAGTACAATCTGGATGGATATAATCCCACCTTATCCAATATGGCCAAGAATCCCGTTATTAACAATCCCAATCTGAAGGGATACAGTCCCACCTTATCCCATATGAGGTATCAAATGACTCTTTAAGTGCATAAATCCATCATGATCGATCAATCATGCAATAACTTTATGCCAGGCGTGGTTGAATCTTTTTTTAATCAAGTACCGTGTGCGGCTGTATCTTAAAGAGAGCATCTTTTTTTAAAGAAGCATGTACCTCCTAAAGAGTTGGATATTCTCTTCACAAATCTGATCAATTGACATGCAACTTGAACTGGCTATTTGTGTATCTTTGTGAACAGACCCCTGCAAATATACCATTAAAAAAGATGAAACTGACAACGCCATTTTTGTATATAATAAATTGACACTATCCAACTAGACATTTTGATAACTTTAGGAACATGAATGTAGTAACATTAGCTTCTCAAAAATGTAAAAGCACCATAAACAAAAAAGTGACTCAAACCGACGCCGAGAAAAGGAAGAACGAGGTCCTACAGTTGCATTCCCAGTCATAGGCTGTACAGCTGGCAATTCCCTGTTGCAGCTGGTTCTTCCACTATTACCACTCTGTGGAGAACGAAAATGTGGCCTGGGATGAGCTGCAAGACCTGTAACTGGTTGAAAGTCAGTTGGCGACTGATTTTGAGCATTAGCCACTTGAACTTGAGGTGGAACAAAAGATTCTCTCTGAAGGTTTCGCAAATGCGGCTCAAGAGGCGCCAATCCTATCAGGTGACAATGACCTTTCCTGTATTATGATCACGAGAAACATGCTTATATCACAAGTTGTGAAGTACTACTAGTTTGCTAACAGTGACAGAATACAGTGATGAAACATTACAAGTTGAGCAGTAAATTTCAGAGGTGTAGTAGTCTAGTAAGTAGGTGGAGACAGGGAGGACGAGAAAAGTACAGCCAAGGATACCATAAGCCGGACTTTGATGGAAGGAACTTTAAATTTTGTTCTCAGTAAGCAAGAGTGCAGAAGGGTTTAATCTTGGCCGGGAGCACTGACAATCATGACTGGCCACATGCGCTTTAGCTACCCCATGACCTCAACCAGGGTTTGACTATGAGAGAGTTCTAAAGAAAAAGTGAAAAATTACTAGATCCCCATTAGTTTTAACTTTTTAAAATTCTCAGCATGAGCCCATCTGGATATTAGCCAACAAGATGAAATCAGAACCATCTGAAGTCAGAAGCGAAGTCAAATAAAAAAACAAAATTACATGTTTCAGTATTCACTATTTTACATTTGCAGTATATGTTCTTCAGAGCAAGCCATCCTTTGAGAGCCACTTGTGAAATCAAGGCATAATTACCACTGAACTACATCTGTTTTCCCTTTCAGTAAAAAATATATGTATTTATGTACTACATTAGAAATTGTATTGACCTGTTAAAGCTTAATTGATTTATTTTGTTTGAAACAGAAAGCTTAGTTGAGTTATGTTGTAGTCAAGACTTATAAATGCAAACAACGAAGTACAAGCAGAACCACTCTTCCACAACACCCATTTCATCCAGAGAAAAAAAAAAGCCTCAAGGGTTCTGAAGGAAGATTTAACTGCGGTATGGGTTCTATTTAATCAACAACGAATTGGTTATGTGACCTACAAATTTACATAACTGAACATACAAAAAGATAATGAACTCCTGTTAAATATCTGAAATTACAATACAGAACATACCAGTAATCCATCACCATTTGCTTGAGCCTAGCCTCCAGCTTGAAAAACAGAGAAGATCGTTCAAAATCTTGCTTGTCGTGTGCAGGTTCTATGAAATTTGCTTCCAGAACACCTGAGTCAAGAGCAATTGAGTACATCATCGCCATCATGGGTAAAGTGAGTCGGAATACTTAAAATACATACCAACAACACCATTTCCTTTGGAAGAACCATCTGCAGTAACTTTCCAGAATGGCTAAGAAAACACAGAAGAACATAATCAGAAATAGGCAATTTCAAGTTACTTAAGGAAAAAAAAAAAAAATCTATCAAGTAATCTCAACTCCAGCAAAATTCTGTTCAGGACAACTGCAATGTTTGGATGCCCCTACATGCCAAAATTTATTCAGAGCTTCAAGGTCTGTACAAACGTTTGCTTTCTCTTTTTCTCTTTTTCCGTTGGGAGGGGGGAGGGGTTAAACCAGGCCAAATCAGATAAGTTTTTTTTTTTTTTTTTTTTTTTTTTTAAGATCCTCAGCAAGAGAGACAAGATATTTCTATGTTAACATTTTCTAAAAAAGAAGATATTGCATGTAATGGTAATTAAAATGCTCTGGAAAATGACATATTTCTCCAGTAACAACATCGCATACCCTGATGAGGCGATTTTTGTGGTAAATATTGAATCCACAAACTGGTGATGGAGCATCCTTGACCAAGCCAAGACTTGTTTCAACCAAGATCTGCAGCAGAAAAGCTATTTGAATCCACAAAATTTTGACGATGGCCAAATAAAGCCACAAGTCTGGCAACCGATTTGCAATTAGTTGGTACCCACACTGAGAAAATCATATATGAGGAGAACTCATATAATACTACTCCCTCTGTCCCAATTTATGTGATACACTTTCCTTTTTAGTCTGTCCCGAAAAAGAATGATACATTTCCTTATTTGGAAACAATTTAACTTTAAACTTTACCTTTTACGCTTAACGAGATGATCTATAACCACACATATATCTTTGGCTTATTTTAGGCCACAAGATTCAAGAGTCTTCCTTTATTTGTTAAACTCCGTGCCCAGTCAAACTATATCACATAAATTGGGACGGAGGGAAGACTCTTGGTGAGGCTGTTCCAAGTGTGTAGGCCCCACATGTTGCTCATCTCCCCCTGTTGGTGGTGACAGCAGCATGTATAAGAGCCGAAATAGGAGTAGAGGAAGGAGCGTACATCATGAATCTTTCTGTTCACACACCTCTCCACATCCATCACCAGGATTTATTAGTAAAACCGCTGTTTTGTTCTCAATTGTGAACATTTGACACAAATAACAGTTCACAATCTAAAGTTGGACTTCTGGTCTAATTTGAACATAACCCCCCCCCCCCCCCCCCCCCCTCTCCAAAAAAAAAAAGCAGGAAAATCAAGAATTTTGTACCTCCTTTGATGTCCCAGCAAGCTGTGGCTTGTACGTGATTACTTTTAAGAGCTTCAACTCATCAAGAATATTTAACTGCTCAACGGGCTTCCCTCTTAGTATGATACTGAAATTCGTAAATTTTTTGAGGTATAATATGGATGTGTATGCCTGAGAAGAGATATAAAGAAGCACTAAGATACATTACCAAAATAATCAGAGCAGGGATGTTTAGAGGAATTAAGTAAAATTTTGTGGTTACTCTTAGAGAGTATCGTAAGCGATAGGAAATATGGGATTGCAATTCAAGCCTTCTCTTGCTTGTTTTTGATGTATTTCCATGATTAGCTTCATCTCTCAGCATTATATCCTACATGACCAACAAAAGAAAGAATAGGACATCCTTTAAATAGCAAGAGAAGGATGAGGCAGAAAAGGAGAAAATCTTCAAACAACATTGGGAGCATAACCCGTGATTCCAAAAATATAATACAACACCAATCAGTATTATAAGAAGAGTTATTATTATTAAGGTTAGAGGAATGAAGTAAAATTCTAGCCCAATGGAGATGGCATTTAGCTGTTTATTATATGAAGAGAATTATGAGTTTCCTCCATTACAAGAGCATTAGACATAGACGGGATCATCAAAAACAATTTGCTTAACAAAACTTTCTTTTCACTTTTTTTTCCTGTGCTGGGATTAAGTTTTATAACAACCTGAAATATTGGGCCTTGGCCCATCTAAGTTACTTAGGTATTAAGTCTTGGCCCATTTTTACACTACTTCAACCATAAGCTATTTACCCACCTCTTTAGTACCTACTTATAACATAATTAAAAAAAAAGAGCTACAGGGAAGAGATGTGAAGAAAAGAAGCTAGAAACTTAGAACCACATAAGAAAAATGCAAGACCCAACTAGTTTCTCCATTCTTGACTTTGCAAGTAAGTTCTTTCATCACTAAATTCATCCTTCTGTTGGGTAGGGAGCAATAACAACTAAGATTTTGAATCAAATAAATTGGAATTCTCTTTTAGAGTTCTAAATTTGGGGAATAAAACTAAAAACCTGATGTTGGCATGCTCAATCCAGTGAAAGAATAACAGTAGCTAGAAATCTAAAATTAGTAACCTGACGAGCATATGTTAATTTGGGGAAATTGACATCTGATAAGCCCACATGTGACTTGACTATTGCTTTATATATTTTAGATAACTAATACTTCAAGGAGACAATTGTCGGAAGCGAATTGGAGTTATTCGGCAAGAGTAAAGTGAGTGATAATTCCTTCATAGTTGATTTTTTTTATTGTAGCTTGTTTTAAATTCGTTTTCCTGCATAGAACTGGTTGTCTAAAGAAAGAGATTATTTGCACGCGGACAAGCAACAATATGACCTTATATATGTGTATTTATGAAAACACATCAATTCACTTTTACATACTGGATGTTCTTGAACTATGCCATTTATGAGTTGTCATATATTTTTTTCTGATAAGGATGAGTTGATATATATTGCTGGATTAATTCTTGACACGGAAAGAATACATTTGTATTATTGAAAAGGGACTTTCGGAAGAACCTTTGCCAGATTCGCCGTTATCTAACATCGGGATCGTTAGACCAGGTGCCCCTTGTAAGTGAACTCGTATTGTACGAAAGCCCTCTAGAAGGGAACCTAGCTGACGGGGTAGTCAGACGGCTATGGTAGATCCATGGTCTCAGAATGTATATTTCGATACTGGCATAGCGACCTCCCAATAGATAAGAACGTGATTACTTAACTAGTTTGAACATAGTTTTCATAGATGTATTGTTCTGTTGGTTTAAAGGAGATATCTTGTACACATGCTTGTCCCAAATAAAACACTATGGTTGATATTATTACTCACTCAGTCGGTGTGACTGACCCCACTCCCTTGTTTTATTTTCCTACAGATAACTTAGCCGAGGGTGACATTCTGACTCAGACAGAGCGATAGACAGAGCTGACAATGAATCCAGTAAGCCCCACACTTGTTTCGCGTAGGCCATCATGTTGCTGGCTACTATAGTATATTAGTTTTTTTTTTTTTTTCAAATCCTAGAGTTTTGCTCCTTAAGTCGGCCTTGTATATCTTATTTTGGCTAGTGTTAGTAAAGTGTAGCTTAGGACTCAAAGTTTTGCGAAAGCCCATGGCTTGGGATTATGATGCTCTATGAAACTTAATATGTTGGGATTGTAGCTTGTTGGATTATTTTACTGAGTGTTGACAGGTTTTGATTTATGGATTTTCTCCCGGAAACTCCGCCGAAATCTTTACTAACATAAAATGGTTCAGGCTTGCTCGGTCGGCTTAGGCTAACTGAGCGCCGGTCATGACCTAGGTGGGTGGGTCGTGACAAGTTTAGCCATAGATACACTAACCAACCTTCACAGGAGTCTCTAGAGTCTGCTTAACAGCTTCGACGATAACTAGATTTGGAGAATTCCTAGTTTTAGAGAAGCCTTGATTTATCCTAAAAGGCAAATTACTAAGTACTACAATGAAACAGGCCCAACTGGAGCATACAAATCAAACACTTTCTTCTTTTTGTATGACCAGCCTCAAAAGGTTCATGCAAGTTCAGCTGTTTGAAGATGACAATATTCATTTCGGAGCTTAGCTTCAGAAATTTCTTTTGCAATTTACTGCAGTAAATACGATGTACTGCTCCTACTTCTACTTACTAAAAGATAAAAAAGAAAACCCCTTCTACTTCTAGAGCAGGTATGGTAATCTTGCTCACTTTTCGATGAAAAACATTGCCCATTAATTCCTTAAGATACGATTTAAACAGAAAGACACCCACAAACCCAAAAGAGAATAAACAAAGCATTAGAGACAAAACCAGAGCCATCAATGACTAGCAAATGGCAAAAGAAGGAACACAAGCTTTCAGTCTCAGGTTAAAGCAGCAATCAAATCCTTTGACCTTTATTAGCTAGAATGTCCAAGATTTACAAACTAAGACTGGAAGAAAGCTGAGCCAAATGTTTTCAGGAAGTAGACATACCTCATCATCGTCATCAAAGTTCAGTTCATAAATGCCTTCATCGTTCAGCCATAGGTTGTAGACTATAATCCTAGTTCCATGTGATTTTATATCATCAAACTGGAGAACATACAAGAGAAAAGACAGAGCATTCAGTAATAACAAATAAAAGTAATTCTGGTAACAATAATTGCAGTGGAATCTACTCTATAGCTGATTTTTCTGACGCTCAAGGATAGAATTTATTTCTAAAAAAGATTTTTTCTTTTTTTTAATAACTACAGTCACCGGGCCAGCTTGCACGCACCTCGACTAATTCCACGGGATACCTGCCACCTCCCACCAGCAATATGTACCAGGTAACTCTGTTCCCCAAGGCTAGGACAGATGGGAAGATATCACCTGGTGTTTTTGTCTTTGCTGGGATCTGAACCTGAGAGACCTCATGGTTCTCAACCCACTTTATTGACCACTAGGCCATTGGGGAATTGCAAGATCTTGTTCTCTATTACAGTCCCTTAGCACCATCATCCTGGAGCAGCTTCAGCTTACCGAGGACATGACCCATGATAGAAGGGTGTGAAGATCGATTATCGGGGTAAAGGGTTAGTAGGTTGCGCACGAATTACTTTTCCGAACTAGGAGTAGCAGTATCTCTGTTTTGTGCGCTTATTATTAGATCCCTAGTATTATCTGATTGTTTCTTTCACTTCGTCATCTTATTATTTTGTTGTTATTACTGCTTATTATTATTGTTTTATCATTACTGATGCTTTTTCATCTCTCTTTTCTTCTTTCCTTGAGCCGGGGGTCTATCGGAAACAGCCTCTCTACCTGTCACAGGGTAGACGTAAGGTCTGCGTACACTCCACCGTCCCCAGACCCCACCTGTTGGGTTTCTACCGCGTTGTTGTTGTTGTTGTTGTTGTTGTTGTTGCTGCTGAAGGTATCATTCAGGTGAAATCTTCTCTGTTAAGCCTTGCTAAATGTCATTGACTTCTTCCAACACCGATCGTTAGCTTTGGAGGACAACAAAACACCTTTGAAGGTTTCTTGTTTTTCATGGCTTGTGGCTAAGGAAGCATGCCTCGCTCAATCAAATCTTCAGAGAAGAGGAATGCAATTATGTAGCAGGCGTCCCCTCTATGAAGAGAACCCTGATGATTCTTGTTATCTTTTCCCTACTTGGCAAGATCACTTATCAGATATTTTATATGCCTCACATTTTTTTGATAATGGTAATAGTATTTTATATGCCTAACATACTAAATACTCCCTGTGTGAACCCATTGCCTTATTAGTCCGTGCAAAAAAGAATGACCTCTTTCTATTTTTGGAAACAATTTACCTTTATGCAATGATTTATAGCCACACAAAATATATGTGACTCATTTTACACCACAAGTTTAAAAGTCTTCTCTACTTTCTTAAACTCCGTGCCAGTCAAATGGGTTCACATAAATTGAAACGGAGGGAGTATATAGATAGTACCACACTCGCCAAATGTCCACAATATAGCCTGTCCTAAATAAAGCCAGTGTTCTAGAACTGAAAGTTGAATGCGTATTGCATAATCTAGAAAGTTATCTAAGCTCCAATTGGAAGTGAAATTTTAATACGCTTTACATAATGATGAAAGTTATATGTGCTCCATTTTATAGTTTTCCGTTCAACTTTTTGCTCCTCCATCCTTGAAAATCCTGAAGCAATTAATAGGCTTCACATGTACCCCCATTTAACAGGAAGCAACATACCTTTTTTCAACTCTAACCTTAAAACCGTGTCATCTCAAAATGTGTATCCTGAGTTTGAGATAGAGGAAGTATATGTTCGCTCAAAATTTAGCAGGTTTGTGCTTGTATGCTTAATGAGTTATACATGGACATTTTCATATTTGACTGTTGTATTGTGATCATGATATGTTCTCATGAAAAACTAAAAAACAAAAAGAAATTCAGTCTGCAACAAAGAATTGAATCGATAAAAGTAACTTTCTAGATACAGCAATTCACACAAAGTAAATTTATAAAAAAAAAAAAAAAAAAAATGTAGCTTGAAAGTATATGTACCAATTATCCAACCAACCTGGTCCATAAGATCCATCTTTGTTGCAAAAGGGGACCACTCGAGGATTGTTTTCAAGTTAGTTGCCCAATCATCTTGAGAGCCATATACTATTGGTTCAGCCCAATGGTCGGAGATATCAAAATCGATCTGCATTCATTTTCAATTGAAAACAAGAAAAAGCAAGAATAGATGTTCATGTTCAGAAATAGATTACAAGCTTCATGTGCCAAATATTACAAATTTCAACAGAATGTAAGACTTTTTACCATCGGAACAATCACATCATCTTGCCCTGTTCTCCGAAGAAATGTATAGGACAGAAGGCCAACACTTTGAGTTGCTCGCCTAGACCATAGAACATATCAAAATTCATCAAGATTCTCAAGTACAACATCAATTCTAGCAACATAACTAATTGTTTAACACCAGCGAGCATCAAATTTCGAAATAAATATCAAGCAGCATAATGCAAACAAACCCCCCATCAATCAACTTCTTGGTCCCTCTTCCTCTTTTATTCTTCTCCCAACTCATTCGGATTCATTCTATACAAGAATACATATCTGTTCAAATATAAGCCTGTTCCACTCCAAGGCAGCCTAGCGATCAAAAAAATGGAGTAACCATCTTGGAAACCAAGGTTTGAATCCCAACTAATTTGCCTAAGTCTCAGTAGCCAGAGTTACTCTATAGTTATACGGGTTAAAAGTAGCAAATACCCGGTGGATTAGTCGAGGTGTTGCAAATTCGCCCGACCACCACTATTATCCAAAAGAATAATGATAATGATATACTTGTTCAACCATTTTTAAAACTTAGAATAGCTACATAGATTTGTCTAAAAAAAGTACACTAAAAAAAAAAATGAAATGAACTATTAACAAACTTGGCAGTCATGAGAAAGTAGTAAAAAGGGCTTCCCTTGTTCCCAAATTTGAAGCACTTTATAGCCTGAATAGAGCTTTGACAAATGTGATTTTCAGAGTTTAGACCCATATATAATTTGCTTCACATAACCAATATACTTTAAAAACAAAAAGTGCCAAAAAACACAAGACTGATGAGCTTTAAGCTTTAAGCAAGAAGCAATTGTACGATACCGATTAAATAGAACATGCACTCTTCTTCCAACTGATGTGTACACCTTAAAGAAACTATAATAAATACCTATTGTATCAATTTAGTGCTTGTAAGATCCAAGTTGTAATTGACATTGCTAGTTTCAAATCTAACATACAATAACAGATAACTATAATTTAAAATAGAGCTATTTTCAGTTTTCAATAGATCAACCATAAAAAGAAATACCAAAGATAACTTTTTTGTACCCCCCCCCCCCCCAAAAAAAAAAAAAAAACACCCAACCCCGTAAACAAAAAGTATACCAGCAAATAGAGAAACTACACGATAACATAGTTCTCTATGAAAGGCACCATGTCATTGGAGATATTACAAATGTTATTATAAGGAAAACTGGCATTTTAGCCACCAAAGTCATAAGAGACGTCACTTCCTTTGTCGAAGAGACGTCACTTCCTTTGTCGCGAATATCGTAGTTTGCTTTACATGCTTACTAACAAAAGAATCTGAAAGGTGAGTGATTTGGTGCTTGTTAGGGGGGGAT
Source organism: Lycium barbarum (assembly GCF_019175385.1). Taxonomy (NCBI): domain Eukaryota; kingdom Viridiplantae; phylum Streptophyta; class Magnoliopsida; order Solanales; family Solanaceae; genus Lycium; species Lycium barbarum. Next base: position 92,196,451 of record NC_083348.1, read on the forward strand.
TGATTAGTAATTAAATTATATCATAAGCTATGTTTTCTTCAAGGGAAATAATATAAACATTGAGAATTGGTAGTTCACAAAACAGCTCATAAAGTTTCTTTATTGAAACCAATATGATCTCTTGAAGGACCTAATATTCCATAACTACCATATAAATAAATATTATATATGTGTGTGTGTGTATGTGTGTGTAGATATATATATATATATATATATATATATAGTGTGTGTAGATATATATATATATATATATATATATATATGTGTGTGTGTAGAGAGAGGGGGGTTACCCTGAATGAGATGAACGGCTGAAGACAATTACATCAGCGCCTAACCGCATGGTACTCGTCTTAAATCCATTACCATCTAAAGTCCAGGAAAAAAAATAGCTTTAGAAATATCAAGTAGCTTATTCATCAAAAAGAGAAGTCAAGTAGCATAAAATGCCTCAAAAGTCAAAACTTCACAGGAGTATAAGTGATTCACAAGCACCAATGGAGCTCAAAAACTGATTATGGCAGTAATAGAAATTAATACACCAGATCCGATTATTTGAAACTCTAGGAAGATGCTTACATTGTCCAATTGTTGAGTTTGATGTTTTCGAAGAATAACCCAGGCTCATGCACCTGCGAAGGCATTCCGGATCCATACCACCCCCATCGTCTGCTCAATATGATATAGTACACGTTATGGCAATTGTAACAAGGTAGAAAGTATAGTATGATAGTGATGAAGGTTAAGTAACAGCAATACCACACCCTGGAAGAGCAATGCAGGAGAGTTGTCCCTTGGGTTAGAGATTCTGTCAATTTTCACAAAAGTTGCACCAGTACTTATCTAGCATGCAGATAAAGACATAAAAGAAAAATAGCCATTAGACAAAAGATAATTTGTATAAGTTAAAGAGAGACTGGTTTCAACATACATTCTTGATTGTGAAAATTATTGTTAAGACATTTAAGTCTCTAAATAATTGAATTTCTATCCAAATGGCAAAGGGGGAAATGAAACACACTGAAAGTTAGAAAGTCAATAAAGTTGTGAAGGCATCCAAAACAAACCAGCATCTAACCTAAAGTTCTAACCAAAATGGAGCTTCCATTTCCTGCTCAGTACAGAACAAGGGGAAGAGAAAGAAGGGTAAAATTGTGCCTTCTTGTTCTAACTACTTGATGCTATGGTAAATTAGAAAGTTGTTAGTAACAAAATTTACGAAACCCAATCAAGCTTTCCTATGGAGACCAACAAGTTCTGGGCTGAAAAGACAATATTGTGATACCTCATATGTCTATCTCTGCACAGAAACTTAAACACAGGAACCGTATTCTAATTGCAAAACCTCTGAAAGGTACCAAAGGAAACGTATCCACAACTATCTTCGAGGGCCACATTAGACAACAAGAAGTCAAATGAAAATAACAATAGAAACAAAACGAGAATGGCTCTCTTGCAAATAGTGATCTCCACCAATCCAGCTCTGAACATCTCTTTAAGACCAATCAAATCAAATATGTAATGGCCCGTAAGAACAATTAAAAGCTATTCTTCTCACCAAAAACCAATTTAAAGATACGTAAATCCTATGTAGTATACTAGTATCACATCTAACTCTTTTTATGAGGTTACTATTGGCAAAGAGGGGAAACTCAGTATACAGCCCCATATCAAGGGCACTATATGGCTCAAGGAACCGTCCAATTATCTCTAAAATGGGTAATTCTGATCCAAAATACACCAAGAAGAAAATGTGCTTTAACCGAATCATGGAGTTTTGTTCGTCCTGCAAAAGTTCTTCTATTGCACTCCTTTCAAACTATCAAGAAGACGGTGTTGGGTGATCTTGTGCCTCATAGTCTGTGGAACTACAGCTCCTTAAGGATTCAGAGATCATTCTTGGCATTATTCAAGCAATACCCAAAAAAGTAAAGAGCAAGCTCCCGGAAGAAACTTCGACTTCGACTGTAGCTTTCGATCCAAATTATTGGTAAGATCCTAAGGTCAAAGTAATAGGAAAGAAAGCTTAAAATGAGTGACTTGAGAACATTTTGGTTAGATTGTGCTCATCAAGGAGGAAATGACACGATTCTATGACTATAGAATTTCCGATTGAAGTCAACTCCCACATAAGACAATGAGGAAAAGGTGATGGCTTCTGGTGGGAGAAAGCAAGTGTGCATGGGTTAAGTTACCAAAGCAACAAAACATAGTAGAACTCTCAAAGACATATGGGTGACAACTGACAAGCTGTAGTTTCAACAGAAACCAAATTTCAAGTAGATCGATATATTATACATAGAATCCTGAACTTGTATTTTCTTAGAATGCTGAACTTCTATTTTCACCTCATAAAACATAATATACCAAAATAATCAACATTACAGTAAAATACCTCATCAACAGCATTATCCAAAAGCTCGGCTATTGCTGCAATGACATTCAAAATATTAGTGGCCGTGCAAAAGTAAGACCAGAATGAGGAAACGTACTTATTAATTAACTATCTTCCACCACCATAAGACCATGACTAATTAGATTGGCACTATGCTCTTCTATCAACCCAAAATAATCCAAAGTTCATATTCTTTTATAGTATATCAAAGTGCCACATGTAAATGAACAGCACATAATAATATTTAGACAACCTAGAAAGAATCATTGGGTTCGTTTTTGTATGCACTTGCTTCGGCTTACAAAAAATGCTATGCAGGTTTTCTTTTACATATATTTCTATTAGAATGTAATGTTAACCTGACAAACCCTAGTCAAGCATAAAGTTTACCTCCAAAGGCCCATTTATGAGAAGTAGCATTGGAATGCAGAAATTTGGGATGAACACGTGCATGCTCCAATTCACCTACATAAGGTAAAAACAAAACTTACTCGCAACTCATGTGTCCAGTAAAAGTAACCTCTGAATTGCACAAAAAAAAAAAAAAAACAAGAGACGAGAAATGAACCATGGATGGAAGTTGATTTGATACGACCAACTTCAAAATTGCCAGCTTTCCAGAAACTTCGAGAATCGAGTGGCTTGTAATTGGAATCCGATGGAACAACGGCGTTGGGCTTTTCTATTACCGCTGATTTGGGAAGGGCGGTGCCCTCGTCGTCGCTACTATCGAGTTCCACCACATCGACTGAGGGTTTCTCTTGCTTAGGTGGCATTGAGAAATAATGTAGATTTCAAGGAATTAGAGATCCGTTTGAGGGCTTTACAACACTACTCTCCAAAGCCCGTTTACCCAAGCAGTTTTTTGCTGTTTGGAAAGAAATACTATAAATTTCTTCAATCAAAAAGATTATTTTTCAGAATAAAATTATCTTTGTTAAATTTATATTTGTCAAGCTATATCTTATTTAATTTAACTTGTATATATATTTCAAATTTAGGTATAACCCTTCTCTCTTCTTCTTTTTTTTTTTTTTTGGTTTAATTATATTTATAGTGATTTTAAATTTTAACTAAATAAAAATACAAAATGTAAAATTAATTAAAATCTTTCGTAATAATTACTCCCTCTGTATCAATTTATGTAAACCTATTACTGTATAGTGTCGTATTTTTTTCCCTAGGTTTGCATCAATATTAAGAGACTCTAGATATTTTGAGGCAACTCTATTATTGTGATTTCAGGTCTAGCTCTTTCCCTTTCGCATTTAGTCAACCATGGTTTCATACCAATAGATAGTGCATTTGGAGGCAAACGAATGACATGATCGAACCACTTCAAGTAGACTTCTCTCATTTGATCTATAATAGGTGTAACTTGAACCTTCCGTCGAATGTAATCATTTATAACCTTATTAATCCTGTGAGGGCAACTTCCATCTTAACCTTTGTATCTCTGCAACACTCATTTTGGGGATATGTTAAACTTTAGAGTCCTAATATTCGTAACTAGTATAACTTATCTTTGACTTTAGTATGGATCATTTTATCACATAATTTTATTTTGATTCTCCATGTGATATCTTCATCTTCATCTGACATGTCACTTAGAAATATCAACCTAAAAATCTGAATTGCTTGCATTAGACACTGCAAAGCCCGTCTAGACTGACCTCAACTTCACTTTTCCTATACCGTCTAGACTGACCTCAACTTCACTTTTCTTTTACCGACTAAAGTTTTAGTGCTTGTATTTAGGAATTCCAATCAGGCAGGTAGAGCGAATATTATCGAGTCGAAAACAGGCCTGATAAAAACGGATAAAAAGTCAGAGATTCATATTTGCTATGGATAAAAATGGGTTGAATGAGGATACCCATATTATCCATAATGATCGCTAAAACTGCACACTTTTAGTAGGACGATTATAACACCTTAAGATGAACAGCTTTAAAATAATGCCCAAGGCTAAAAATAATTATTAGCTCGGCACAAGCAATCAAAGAGAAGAAAGGATATACACTAACTGTTAAGTATACATATAATTTATTGCAATGCCAATAGAATTCGTATTTCAAAGAGGACAAACTTCAAACAAAACCAGCAATCCATAATGTCTTAAAAGGGGACATGCACTGATAAGTTCTGAAACATATTAACAACTTGCAGACCCCATTCTACAGCAATACGATAATAGTTTTACATTTTGGTTAGGCAACAAATACTAATAGTAGCATCCTTTAATCAATAGTTTGATTTCTGCGGCGACATACCCCTCCAAAAATTGGCTCGAAGTTTTAGCAACAATATAACAATCTATGCCCAACATTGCAATTTGCAGCTAAACTATAACAAAGTAAAAGAAAACTTGATTATTCACTATGTTCTCAAAGCATAGCATAGGAAGAGTGTAGATTCATCTTTTTATTACTAGTTCTTAATGTGTCCAATGATTAACTAACTTATAAAAATAAAAAGAAAACACGGTCCCTACTGCCTCAGTCCTCTTCTTCAGCTTCTCTAAGCCACTGGATATATTCTTTTGATTGCTTGACAAAAACCTTATCTGACTCCTCTGCTCCTTCCTTTTCAGAAGCCCAGCCAAATATTGCGTCTTCTTGTATAATGTCATTATCATACAGAAGCTCCAAAATCTTTTCAAATAGTGGAGAATACTCCTTGGCAGATTCCAAGCACATTTCTTCGAACTTTAATATTGCTTCAATCTCTTCATCAATGCTTGGTAAGTAATATTTCAGAAGCTCTTTCCGTTCTTCAATTGCCTTAGCTACAACACCGACCAGTTCAACATGTGGAGTATCCAATGCCAATTTCATCACTGAATAAAATAAAGCACCAGCACAATCAGCAGATGTCATATTGTAGGACAACCGCAGTGCATTAACTTCTAAGATTATATAATCTTCTTTTACGTTTTCCTCTACAGCCCTTCGAAAAGTTGCTTCAACTTCTTCCTCAAACATTATGGCGTCATCATCTCTAACATCTTGACCATTTTCATTAGAATCATTAGTGGTAGAGTCAGGTCCCATTGTCCCAATTCTACATAAGGTGGAAGAACAACACCACCATCTTCATTTGGTATATCCGCTTCATCATTAATGATTTGCATAAGTTTATCTAGAGGAATTGGAGCAACAGAATGTCTCCATTTGTCTTCACTGGCTGACCATATAAAACCAACTCCACCATCACCAACCTCAGATATGCATGGCACTTCATTGGTCCCACTACTACTGTCAGCATAATTTTCGAGCTCCTCATCGCTGCTATCATTATTTTTAGGTTGTTGAAGCAAAGATACCTTTGAGTAAGAAGGAGCAACGAAATTCCTGCCAACCATAACATCAAAAGACAAGATGACACCAGGCTCTAAAGCTGCTCCGGACTTGATTGTCACATCGTCACACGCTATTGAGTGCTTCAATTTGCAGTTATCTTCAATCGTGACGTTGTGCCATATAAACGAACCTTCTATAGTAACATTCGAGCCAATTGTGCAACCTTCCCCAATAACTGAATTTGAAATCTCTGTGTTGTCCCCAATACTAGTTCCAGTCCCAATTACACTGTAAGGACCATTTTTTGCCGAACAGGATTGCTTAACTTCAGGTGCTCGATAAATGCCTTGCCTTTCTAATTTAGTACTAGCAGAATTTCCAAAAAACTGGACATCAGGCACCAAAGGATACGTCCATCGCTGAATTATGTCCTTGCTAACAGTGTCATAACTTCTATAGTTATCAATTCTAGCCGCATAACTTGAATGTATCTCATGAGTGAAGATTTTACACCCCCTGATATCATCTTCGAGCAACCCCTTAACAAAATCACGCCGCAGATCTTGATAGTCAAAATTATCAGTGAAAAGACTCAAAACTTCTGGTGAACAGATATCAATATAGCAATCCTGCTTGTCATTGTAAAGACACATGGAAGAATTATTACTATCAGTAAGCATTGCCTTATCAAGAGAAAAATACCCTTTTATCTCCCTTGTCTTCATAATACAACACTTGCTTAGCCTGTGAATCAATTGCCATAAACAACTCTTCAGTTCCAACACGAGATTGACGAGTTATCGATGAAGGCTTTGATTGTTTAATAACCATGGTCATTACAGCATTGCTATCCTTTTTTCGTCTCTCTTTATGTTCCTTAAGTAGATGTGATAGTGACATGTTGCTCACAGTATCTCCATTGACAAGGATAAAATCACCACGTATCACATGTTGCTCGTAGATCAAACGTAATGCATCTCCTACACTAACAGCGTTGTGTGATACAATCGTTTTGACCGAAAAGTTTGGTTGGTTAAACCAATTGGAGTTACGTAAATCATCGATCACTTTCTTGGAATGAGCACAACAGAAAACATAAACTTCTTTAACACCAGCAGATTCAAGCCATGCTAAAGTATAATCTATGATATGGGCGTTGATCAATGGTAGGAGTACTTGGGGCGTTCAAGAGTGATCGGTTGAAATTGTGTCAAAACTATCAGCCAAAAGAATGGCCTGCAAAGGGGAATGAGCCAATGATTCTTCCGCTTCCCCCATTCCTCCTCTTTTCTTTCTTCCCTTCTTAACCACCATGCTGTGTGAGTATATGCCTTGCGTATAAGTTATAAGTTTAGGGTTTGAGAAGTTTTGTGTTGTGTGATGAAAGATGGAAGCCTTTGGGGTGAAATTGGGTAAAAACTTATACACACCAGGTGTTTACACCGAATCAATGTAATATACCATTATATATATGCATTAATTAATCATGATTAAGTGCTAGTTGTGCATATTTAAATACATATTTTATATATTTATTGATTTGGTGTAAACACCCGGTGTGAATAAGTTCTTACCTTGAAATTGTGTTCAATTTATTTTGTGTTTTGATTGAATACGAAACTAGAGGTAAATCTCAACAGATATATTCTTCCCATTAGAAAAAAGGAATCAGCCCATAAAACTCCTATTTGAAAAAATAGATTTTGTAGCCTTAGATTTGCGGTTTGTAATTTAGAATTTGCACCCCGAACATATTTCCGCTTTTATGATTTATACCTTGTTCTACATTCTTTTAATGATTTGCATCCTAATCTCCTTAGTTTCTTACAAAATAATAAAAATTACTTCCTCCGTTTCAATTGAAAAACAAAAAGAGCTATTTTGAATCTTATGGTTTTAAACTAAAGAGATGTAGGATATACAAAATTTCCTTTAATTTTATAATCTTAAACATGTCATGTGACAAGTTGAAATTAAAAAATTAAAAAAAAAAAAAGACATTATTTTTAAACGAACTAATTAATTATTTTCTTCCAAAGTTACTCCTATTTAAATAGATGAGTTTTATATAATAAAAAAACTATATTAACTAGATACTATTTAATTAAAGATAGTTTAATCAAACACCTAATTTTTACTAAAGAGGGTAATTTTATAAATCAAAGGAATTTTTTATTTTTTATTTTTATTTTTTTGAAAAAGGAATACTCCGTATTTGTTTCCTTCCACGTGTTCCATGGGCCTAGGGAAAAAGGTCCGAGTAGGGACAAATTTGTAAATGTACAGAATCTTCATTGTTCCATCCTAAGCTAAGCCCTATATATAAGAAAGACGGAGAGAGCCTCAGGGATTTCGTTTTCGTGTTGGGTAAGCTATTTATTCGCGAAGGCAATAGGAAAAAGAAGAAGAGCAGAGAAATGGCAGCAGAGGAGGGACTAGTGCTAGGCGTCCACACCGTTGATGCATGGAACGAGCAACTCCAAAAAGGCATTGATACCAAAAAACTGGTAACATTTGTCTTTTTTCTTTTATTAGTATTATGTGATCATTCATCGTTGGATTTTCTTGCTTAATGTTTACGGAAATCGGATCCTGATTATGCCTGGGTTTGGAGTGTTTGTCGAGATCGAGAATTGAAACTGTAAAAAAGGAAAATTAATTATTTTTCCCTCATTGGAAATGACACATAAAGAGTAATAACTTATCCCAATTGTCATTTTTTTTTTTTTTTTTGACAATGTAGGCAATATGTTCAAGTTCTGCCTACACAAATCAAAAGGGAATAAACCTTTCTGACTTTGAGGCTCACCCATGTTTCTAGAACATCTAAGGCGTTCTGGCATGATAAAGAAATGTTCTCAAAAGATTTTTTTTCAACCAAATGAATAAATTGAGTTCTTGACAATTATTTGAAGTCTTGTTTCAGCTAAACATTTTTAATATTAACAATTTAACTTTTAATATTAAAAATGTACAATCTTTGATAAATAAAAATACGGAAAAGGGCCAAAATTACCTTGAACTTTGAAAGTTCGTCCATACCCTTCGTTATACTTTAGGGCCAATTATACTCTTATCGTTATACTATGAGGTCAATTATACCCTTATGTCTAATAGCTGCCACGTGGCATCATCCCAGCCCTTCAAAATTATTTTCCCCTCAAATAATTTTTTACTCACTAAAATAACTCAACCCGACCTGACCCAATTTTTTTTTTCCAGCCAAAGTGATACGGACCCAACCCATTACCCCTTGGCTGGAAAAAAAAAATTGGCTCGGGTTGGGTTATTTTAGTGGGTAAAAAATTATTTGAGGGGAAAATAATTTTGAAGGGCTGGGATGATGCCACGTGGCAGCTGTTAGACATAAGGGTATAATTGACCCCATAGTATAACGGTAAGGGTATAATTGATCCTAAAGTATAACGAAGGGTATGGATGAACTATTTCCCAAAGTTCAGGTAATTTTGGCCCTTTTCTGATAAAAATATGCAGGTTCACAATATTTTCGTACTCTTTTACAATCTTTCTATTGTTCACGCTTGTTCTGTACTTGCTGTGTATTGAGATAAAATTGTGAGGCTTTTGGTTTATTGATTGTCCGGTCCAGTTTGTGGGATTGCACCGGGTATGTTGTTGTATAGATTATCGTCTGGGTAATTGATATAGCCGGAAGATCCCTCTCGATATGCCTAGACTGTTGCTCCAAAAGAGCAAACAATGTCTATTTAATTGGTCGGTCTAACTCTTAACAGCCAAAAGACTCGATATCTGCAGTACTGTATACAGTCTAATTTCTGTCTAATTTCTTGCTGAAAAACAAATTGGTGACATAGTTTACTATACACATATCCTTCTACTACTTTAATATGCTCATGATATTACTAATGCTGCAGATAGTTGTGGACTTCACTGCTTCTTGGTGTGGTCCCTGTAAGTTCATTGCCCCATTCCTTTCAGAGTTGGCCAAGAAGATACCCACTGTTACCTTCCTGAAAGTGGATGTCGATGAATTGAAGGTAAAATTATTGAGCCAAACATTTAATGCATTTGTTGGCATATAACCAAACCCCATTAATGTTCCCTAACAATATGATATGATGAAACATCTGAGCAGTTATATTTCTTAGTACGAATGGTCTATTATAAGTATTGATGTCCTATTTCCTTGTCGCAGTCGGTAGCTACTGATTGGGCTGTGGAGGCAATGCCAACCTTCATGTTCATCAAGGAGGGGAAGATTGTTGATAAGGTGGTAGGAGCCAAAAAAGATGAACTGCAGCAGACCATTGCCAAGCACATCAGTAGTACCTCCTCATCAGCCTAATGTGCTTACTCAATATAATATAATTGCGCTTGGTCTAGTGACATCTATCTTAATATGAGCAAGAACTAATTTATTTGTCTGTTGAATATTCCAAGTTCTTACTATTAAGTCAATATTAATCTGTAGTTTGAACTGTTCCTTATCCAATCAAAAGTGATTTCTTGTCTCGAATGACGAACGTATTCATTAGTTATTTCAATGGGAGTGTTCCATTTGAATTATTTATGCTGACAGTGTTATAATACCCAAGCGTACAGTAGTTTTATCCAGTCCAAGTAATAAACTTGAAATCACCTCTTGTCATGGTGAAGCATGAAAGTCATGAACAAGAGTTATCAAAGTTCATTATTGATCTTCAACCAAGAACCAAATATAACGCCATACCATACGGCAACATCTAATAGATCAACTTCAAAATAGCGTAATCAATTTAAAAGATCATATGACACTGCTTTGTGAAAAAGGTTAAATCAATCAAAGACTAAGCAAGCTATAATTTCTAGGCTGATTGGTACGGGTCTTCGCTTAAAATAAGCTTAAAAAAATAATTGAGCCCATTTGACTTAGCTTATCTAAAGCAGCTTATAAGCTGAAAACTACCCCAACTTATTTTTTTTAGCTTATAAGCTGTTTGCAGCTTATAGACTTATAAGCCCATCCAAACAGGCTCTTAGTCTACTATTATAGGATGATCTCTTGACTAGACAAGGACTGCTATTTTCATATGACAAGTTGTTCGATCCCATTTCGCGGAGAAAAATGGTTTCGCAGAAAAAGGTTGGAAACAATAGAGTTAAACAGATATAGATGGTTCATATAGTTTAACTGCAAGTAATTGATGGGTGAAGCATAATTGATTGATTGATTGAAATATATCGCAAGTGACTTCAGTTTATGAAGAAAGTCATCAACCACCACTAGCTCAAGATTGATGGTACCGGAAACCAAAATTTGAACTGCCATCCAATCACTGAAACTTCGGTTCTGTTTGGTGTCATTGCCTTGGGCATGACACCCAAAAGATAGAAAGACCGTTCGCTCAAAGAGAACTCTTTTAGTGCCTGGTATCATTCAAGCCCCCTCAATTCAGCAACGAGAGTCGGTTATGGAATGGCCTTTTTAGTCGGTTCAGTTTGGTGTAAGAAGAGTTGAATAATAGCATCAGCAATAGTAGAAGGATTCGGACCATAAATAAATTGATGCAGCTTTCAAACTCAAAACTGAACTATGGTACCTTATTAGAGCGCTCTGGTGAGTCCCTGTACTTCTCTTCCGGAGTAATTAACCTGCTCATCTAATATGATGGTAGTTGCATGAAAAGGAAAGAGAAACATGGATGCAAATACACTTTTCCATTGAATTCTTTCTACCAACTGCACAATACAGACGATTACAAAGGGTCATACTAGGATCCGTTCCTAACATGAACCTAAGGGGTTTGATTTTCCCAGGAAGACGAGCTATCACACTGTTACATAATCGATGCTTATCTGGTCCACATTTCCAATTTAAAAGCAGAAAGGGACCAGACGGCACTCTAAGATGGGAGTTGCATTTTGGAACTCCCAACGATCTACAAACTCATTAATAAATATGCTATCTTCACAGTGTCCCCTTTGGCACCCCAAAATTAAGACTACTATCTAATGAATGCGTATCAGGAGTTTTCCTCTACAACAATAGCATTCATCAACCGAACTACTACCTCCTATTTCCTATGCTTCAAACTTTATTCTTACCTCTCACTAGCCTTTTCCTCATGATTGAACACTAAGTTATGCAACATTTGAACAACTTTTTCCTTTTTACTCTTCAACTCTGTGTAGGTGTACAAACTGCTTCTACAGACAACCGCTTCAGTACGTTGGGGCAGGGATCTTTTCCAAAGTTGCTATTTGATATCGTCACAAAACATCTTTGGCGTCCTAGACATTTCTGTCAAAGTAACAAGAACAAAATGTGAGTCATAAGAAGTTGGGCGGCCAAGTTAGTTGAACAAAAAGTAAACAATTTATTCTTGTCCACTCCAAGACTGTTAGCAAAATAAGGGTTACCTTTTCTACAATGGCGTGCGAGTTAGGAGCATGGCAAGGTCCTTGCTCTAAGCTCCCGCAGGTTCCGCGAGGAGTTCCGAAGCTTGCAAATTTAATGGAGGAAATAGATTGACCAGGAGCACAGTGAATGTGAACTTTAGGTAGGTGAAACTCTTGGGTTCTGCCATAGTTCTCAACTTGCCAATTCCAAATGTTTGGATGATATTCAGGAACGCTGGCACATACGGTGCTGACTGATCTCTTCACAAGAGAAATTCTTGTGGGAACTCCTCCTAGTTCTTCAAAAAGCACCAATAGATTTTGAGTGGGTTTTAACCAAGACCGAGGAACATGGTACCTGAAAAAAAAAAAAAACTTTTAGTTGCAAGTACAAGGAACTCTGGTTTCTAGTTATTAATGGTATGGGTGAAGTTAAGTATCAGAGTTGGTTTACCATTTTTGAGTTGGTTTCCCACATCCCAGTTGACATTTTGGAGGCCGAAAATTTCCAGAATAATGGCAACCATTGCAATTTCCAGTAGCATATGCAGTCCAATATCTACCAATACTCTGACCATTAATCCATACTTGACCTTTACCCATACTGCTCATGTCCAAAGCCAGTGGCTCATCTCCGTCGGGTGTATTGAAGTAAGCCTGCAATATGATGAGGATTTGTAAGATATGACTATAAATATCACTTGCATCTTGAAATTTATTTCACCTAATTTCATACCTTATGCCATGTTAAAGGTTGTTGTTTCTGTGCAATTAATGAACCCTGCATCCATTCAACAGCAGAAATACCATTTGGAGAAACAAGATTCATGGCCTCCCCTTTGAGCCCAACCTGTTAGTAAGTCCACATTAGTAAAAATGGTTGCTGTTGAAATAGTTGGTGATTGATTGAACAATAGTGCGGTAAGTTAGACGGACCTGATATGTCCACTTTGCCCAGGACAAGTCCCATTTTCCCTGGTCTATCCCATGAATTGCAACAGGACCCAGTACTCCAGTGCTCCATGTTTCAAAATGTCCGCCCATGTTCTTCAGAAACAAACGAAAATATTAAGATTTTAGAATACATTGAAAAAATGCACATATTATCTCAGGACTGTAAATCGGTTACAAATTGTTGCTTCAACATATCAGCGATGGTGATGATAATAGCTACAGTCAGACTGATGAGCTGGTTTCATTTCCTTTCCTAAATACTTATTTTATTTTCTTTATTAGTTATTTGAACTTTGAGTTGATCTCAGTATGCACACTATTTGGAAGACCGAAGATGAGGATTGAACTAACCGGCAGTCCGACAGCCACGCTCAGCAGTGCAATTCTGTTTGAGCCAGCACGAAGATTGACTTTTCCTTTAAATACGAATCTCCTATTCTTCCTCGTCCCAAATGCAGAACCTATAACAAGTGTAGGATCATTCAAAATGGTTAGCCAAGTTTAATCATACTTCATAGATAACTTTTGATGAAGAAAGTATTAACTGCATTACCTGAGAGCTGTCCATTAATAAACACATGCAGAGCATGGCCTGTTGTCTCAGCTATAAGAGTAGGGAGCTCTCCGCCATGCAAGAAGGACTCAGTTGAACCGATATCAACACTGTACACACAGGAAACATCATACATATGTCATATAAAGCTAGAATTTCAGCTGTCAGGTCACATGTGCCAATTGGTCTTATTCGGATGAGTTGCATTTCGTTTTCCTTTTGGTAGTTTATCAGTCAGGGCCAAATCCTTATCCCTAAAAATTCCGGATTTGTTTAATGCAAAGGAGAGGTACCAAGGTTGAGCAAACCGAGGAAACAGGTTTAATAGTCAGATACCAAACTAAACTCACCTAGTTATGTACCACAAATAGTCACTTGTATCTCTGGTAACATTTATTTGCTCCAAGAGGCCAAAAGATCTAATTGATGAGCTGTCATCTAATGCAGATATATCTTCGTTATAACTCTCCCAAGATAGCAGCTGTGAATTAGTTGGTAGCATTTCCATCTTTGATGTTTGAACTCCAACCTGCACATAAAATCCAAAGCAGTTAAATCCTTACTATCAGAGTTGTTAGCGAGTAGCATAAACGAACTCCGGCTTTCCGAAGATGCTAAAGCAGCTCATGAGTAATATTGAATATACAAAAGTTCCAAAGCAGGAGTATTACGTACTTTAGCTGTGTTGAAGACTACATTTCTGCAGTCTGGAAGGATGCTAATGGACCAAGAAGGCAAATTATAGTGCATGTTATTGAAAAATACTCTAGCAGAAGAATTCCAGTCATTGTTTGACAAGAAAGCTGCACAACCCCCTGTCTCTGAAGAGTACACATAAGCCTACAGTAACAGAAAATAGTCAATGAGAGACTCATTATAATGAACCATGGCGACAAGAGACTAATGCTTATGCAGAATATATACCTGTTGAAGGCTTCCCAAGGATGTGATAGCTGGATCTGCAGAAACTATGGATTTCTCACACATCTTGACAGCTCTATGAAGCTCTTTGAGATGACCATATTTTGGCTGTCTGATCAGACCTATCAAACGAAAGAGGGCATTTAGAGGTTGTTTCTCTTTCAAATTTTTTATGTTGAAAAGCTTTTTCAGCACACACAAGATAGAGAAGGAAGCTCCTAGAAAACCTTATAGAACAAATTTCAGTGATAGCAACGTGGTCTCATTGGACTATTCCACAATTACAAAGACCAATACAACTCGTTACAAAATATTCAAAGACCTGTGAATATAAATTTACAAGAAAAGAGATGAGTAAAGAGGAAACGAAAGCTCTACACTCACCATATTCATCAATTGGAGCATCATAGTCATAGCTAGTAGTGATGAATGGCCCCCCTGCAGTACGTCCAAAGTTTGTGCCTCCATGGTACTGTTAGGCAAAAAGAGGAAATGTCGTTACCATATGGGACTTCATGCGTGCTTGATTTAATAAGAAGTGCTATGACATTTCTATATCATGCATTTTCCGAAAAAAGTGGAATGGCAACTAACCATGTAATAGTTAACAAAAGATCCTCCTCTTTGTATAAATTGGGCTACCGCAAATGCCAAATCCTGAACTGGCCTCTGATGAAGTGTACCGCCAAATTCCGAGAACCTAAAAATTTATTGAAAAAGCAAGTCAAACATGACCTGACTTCAAAGTTGAAACATAGTCAAAACTTAAAGGAAGAGACAAGATAACATACCAACCACTCCAAGCTTCAGTCCAAATAGCAGGTTTGTATGGTTTGTTTGGGAAGAAATTATCACAGTAGAAACCATTACATGTGTTGATCTGTTATCAACACCAAGAAAAAAAAACTATGTAAGAGGTTTATCTCAAACAAAAAAAATTATATAAGAGGTTATGAAACTGTTTTAAGAGCCTTGAGAGTCAACCATCATATAAATTTTGGATTTTAGAAACTGAAGCAAAATAGCAGAGGTTCAAGAGGAGTAAAAAACAGTATGGTTCATGCTAGGAGTTTAGCTAATATACACTTATGGGTTGTTTACCTTTCAAGGTGGGGGTTAGGTCTGCGTACACTCTACCCTCCCAGACCCCACATGGTGGGATTATACTGGACTTGTTGTTGTTGTTGTACACTTATGGGTTGTTTGGTTGCTGGTTAGAGTTATATAGGGTTTAGTTATTCATGTATTAGTTATTCCATCTTATACCATGCATAAAATAATACATAAATTGACTAATAACTTATACATGTGTTGGGTGGGATTATAAAATGATGACCAAACACCATACTTGGTGTGCTGAATTTTATACAAGCAACTAAAAAGCTTCCAAACATGGTATTAACTAAGCTACTTTTAATACATGAATAATGCACTTTCTAACTAGCAACCAAACAACCCCTTTAGAGTGTGAGATCAGGAGTATTAGGTCATTTAAAGGTAATTACAAGTAACTTTTATAGCAATTATGAATTGGCAATGGCAAATGGTAAATGACTTATTACAGCAGGTAAAAACGTAACTGATAGGTGTCTATAGTTAAACTAAACTAGAAAATGCTACAGAACAATGCCAAATGAAAGCAACAACTGAGTTTGCATACCACAGGGTCTGGGGCATCTTCTTCCTTGCACATCACCCATGGGACACCTGTGTCTAATCCAACTGCCATCTTTGCAGCCCAATGTGAGTACTCATGGCCCCGTGCTCCAAGTGCCTTAGCTTGCGGCCCATATTCATTCTCAATCTGCAATAGCAGATCAGTCAGAATGGTTACATGGGAATTGAACTTGTTTTAGTGAAATTTAGCTTCAGCAAACAGAAGACTAGTATAATGGATATTTCTTTTCTTTTAGCCCGGTGCATTAAGCTCCCGCTATGAGCGGGTCCGGGAAAGGACCAGACCACAAGGTCTGTTGTACGCAGCCTTACCCTGCATTTCAGGAGGCTATTTCCAAGGCTTGAACCCGTGACTAGTGTAATGGACAAAAAAAATCCTGAAAGACAAACCTGGGAGAGTATGATTGGACCACCCTGAGACTCGAAAAGATTATGACTCTTCATCAAGCTAACAATTTTCTCAGCATACCCTTTCATTGCATTCTGCCATGACCATAAAACAATTAAACTTTCTTTAACTACCACCATATAAAAATGGATAAATCCTCTTTCAATTCTGATTTTCTTTGTGTGTGTGTGTGGGAGGGCGTAAGGGGGCAAAAGAAGGCGTAGAAGTTGAGACCTTGAAAGGTTCATTATCTGATCTGAAGCTAATGCCTGGTACATACTTCAGCCATACTGGAAAACCTCTGTGGAATTGACAGTAAAATTAGTACTAGTATGAAATACCTGTTAAGTAGATCCAGTGAAGAGCTCAAAAAAAGAGAAATGTACCCAAAATTCCATTCTGCACAGACATAAGGGCCAATTCGAAGATGAGCATAAAGGCCTGCTTTCTGAATTGTCTTTACAAACCTCACCAGGTCATATCTTCCTTCAAAATTGTACTGAAACCACCACACAAAAACAAGAAAGATTTAATTTTCAGCACAAGACATGAGTGAAAACCAGCTAATTGAACAGATATAAGTGGAAAATGAAGTACATTGCCAGGAGAAGGCTCATGAACATTCCAAAAGACATAGGTCTCAACCACATCCAAACCTCCTTCTTTTGCCTTGTTTATCAGATCTTCCCACATCTACAAAACCACATTTCCAATCTAATTTGATAAACAATTTCACAGTAAATAAAACAAGAAAGAGAGAGTTCAACATGGGCAAGAATTGAAGTACCTCAGGGGTACTTCTGGGATAATGTATAGAACCAGAAAAAAGTAATCTTCTTTGCCCATTAATCACAATAGCTTTTCTGTCATAGGTAACATCACACTGAATTAACCCACAACTGATAAACAGCACTACACACCCTATCAGAAGTGAGCTAAACTCCATGATTCCACTTCCTCTTTGCTCTTTATCTTACAAACACATCCAAGAACACAACTTTGCTTTCTGGGTGGAGGGAAATTTGAAGAAAGATCAAGAATCTTGAAACAAAAAGCTAAAAATGGTGAAAAAAATTGTGGGGGGTAGGCTTAGTTGCAATGTGGGTGCACTACAAGTCAGTCCACTTTTGGTTTGGAGAGCAACCACACTGCTTGTGTCTAAGTAATTGCCTCAAATCTATACTAGTAGTGTGCAAGTCTTGGAAGTGATGGAAATACAAGTTATATATAGAGACAGTTGTAATTGTACAGCTTTAATTTCACTATTGCCGAGAGAGAAAGTCATCAGTGCGTGACTCTGAGCTCAACACTCAAAAAGAAGTAAAAAATAAATTAAGTTATTTAATAAAAGCACATAATAGTAAAAGAAGCTGACAAAAATATCATGTGTAAATCCAAGCTTTCCCACCCTTTTCTCCTTTTTTTTTTCTTTTTTTTTTTTTCAAATTAAAGTTTAATGAAATTAAAGTTTAAGTTTTGGAATGGAGGGAGAGAGTGATTTTGGCGCATTAATTGAATGAGTGCAAATTTTGCGGGGTCATTATTTAATTAGTGGGAACCTGGTGGCTATATTTTATTTTCATAATCTTTGTTGAGACTCTTTAAATGTTTTGCAGATAAGGAGTCGTATTTTACAAATTTGTTACAAGAAGCAATGTTATTTTGTATACACCTGTTTTCCTAGCTGTCACTGCAGATGGTCAAACTATACACCTTGTATTTTGATTTTAGATCCCATGAGCTGACACAGAATTATATTTTCAGACCTCATTTAATTGTGATTAGTTGACATTTAATTAAAAATGAAATCTTTGATTCTTAATCGACTAAGGAGAATAAGTTAAATGATTTGAAAATTGAAACTTCTGAAGAAGTCTCGTGAAGGTATCGATTCCACTTGATTTTTCTTGTCAAATAATTAATTAGGAAGTTGCCTCTTATCCTCGCTATTTAAAAAAAAAACCATTATATTAATACTAAATTATAATCAAGTATAGTAATAGGTAAGAAATTTTATTTTGCAAGTCACGTAACCAACATTACTTATATGAGTCCAGTTTATTATTTGACATGTGAACTTATGGGTCCCACACACTTGTTCTTAAATATAAAATACAAAAGACGATATTAAAATCTTTTAGGATGCATACCTATAAGGAAGTTAACATTTAAAGATCTCCAATCGGCTATTGACGGCATACTAACAAATCCGTTTGTGTTGGAACTTTTAGTCGTTGCAAGGTCTCCCTTGCTTTTATCCTAATTTTAATTGAAATTCTTATATTTTTAGGATTCAATCTGATTTAAAAACATGAGTAATTTTACATTTGTATAACTTTTTTCTTTTTCATTAAGCAGTTGTAAAACTTTCAAACGTATATTTTTGTTGGTGATTTATGATCATGTAAATATCGTATTATTTTACTCAATTAAGATCACTTTACTGAATTAAGATCATATATATTTAAATTCTTTGTACATGATTTTTTTTTTTTTTTAAATAACTGATAATCCAATTTTCTTTCCTAGAAGATCAAACTAAGACCATGCTTTTAGAAAATTGAGACCTTTTTTTTTTCGAAGAATCCAATTAATACCTTATACAAATGATCTTTACAGGTTCTTTTGCATAATAAAAATTATAACGAAAGCAAGTTTTTACATCCATAAAGACCTTGCGTCAATAGACGATTGGAGATCTTTAAATTTTAATTTCCTTTTAGGTATGCGTCCTAATAAGGAAAAAGGTAGATTTTAATATTATCTTTTCTATTTTATACTTAAGAACAAGTTTGTGGGACTCTGAGTTCACTTGTCAAATAATAAACTAGACTCGCATAAGTAATGTTGGTTATGTGACTTACAAAATAAAATTTATCGGAAAAGGAAAAATTAAATAGGTTGTATTTACGTATGGAAGAAATATGATTTACAAAATTAGGGGACTGTTTTTTATGAAAAAAGATTCATAACAAAACAAGTATTTGTGCGTCACTCGTCGTGATTCACCAGAGGCAAAAGCAATTAAAATGTAAAAAGAAAACGACAAATAGACTTAAAGCCAATAAACGTGAAAGTTTAATTCTTCACATAATCTGTGTAACACGTCTTACTTGTCATGTATACAGAAATTGATGAAGCCCTCACCGACACAGCCATTAGTAGAGTACAAGAATGTGATTTGTGTCAAAGAAAGAAGATGGTCAAGTGTCCAATCTTAAGATAAATCAATGTCACTTCTCCAAATGATACTGGTACTAGCTAGTAGTTTGATAAATTGACCTAAATTTAAACATTTAATGTTTTAAGATTTAAAAGAAGACATTTATTACTACCCCCTTTAGTTCTTTTTATATGTTGTTTTGCCTCTGACCGTGCATCCACTAAGAAATTCATTTGATTATGCCAATTATAAACTTTGACCGTGGATTACTTTTAGCTTTGCTAAAGTGATAACTATTTTGAACCAAATTTAGTTCTGGTTAAAGTGACAAATAGCAAGGATAGGAGGAATTGCATTTTGTCTCTTCAAATCTACTATTTTTTCAATTATTATAGTGTTAATTAAGTGAAACCCTAAACTAGAGATGAATGATAGTTCCAGTTAATACTTTTATGATTACAAGTGATACGTCTATTTTTCATAAGAACGCAAAATCTTTAAAAGACAAATAGTATGACCGAAGATATTACAAAAATGTTCATCGGACTGGGGAAACCCTGAATTACCCGTGGTGCACTTGCGGGAAACTCCTTGCCGAGGGCCTGTGCACCCTCGGGATTAGTCGGGGCTCAAAGAGACTCGGACACCCGACGCTAATAAAAAAAAAAAAATACAAAAATGTTTTGGTCCTATATGCTGACCGAATTGGCACCACAACTATAATCCATATTGAAGCATGCTAGTAGTACGTGTGAAGTTGCCTGCGTTACACCCAAAACTTTTTGGTCGGTCATTTTCATTTCAGAAGAGTAAACCTCAAAACTCACTCTCTCTCCATCCCCTTCAGCTAGCAATAACTACTGCTCTTTTAATTTACAATCCACAGCATTTGCAGGGTCAGTACTATTACAGCTTGGCCACTATTTCAATATTCATGGATGTCGTTTTTCCAATGCGTGATCGATGCAGTATTGACAGTGTCTTCCAGAATTATGTTATTTTTCTAGTGCTTGCCTTAGCTATGCTCACTTCTCTTACTGATTGAGTGTCAAACTTGCCTACCATTTTTCTAATCACTAATAAGAGTTAATAACACACGTCAAGATTCAACAAGGAAATGCCAATTCGTTGAATGAGATGGGGGAAGCTAGTACTGGTGGGAAATTCAAAAGCTATTCCACTAATTAAAGTTTTATTTTTGTTTTTGTTGTTTGTTAGTACTTTTTTTATATCTTAAAAGAGAGGTCCCCACGAGACCAGAACTAAGTTAATTTGTGTCAGTCAGAAAGTAATAGCAGTATATGGTTAGACTTCAATATTCTAGTTCTGTAATTGCTTTAGCATAATGGAGCAGAAATTTATGTTTATATACTGAAACTTTTACATGAGAATATATGTAGTACTTCTCCATTACCCGAAACATAGCATGAAAATTCGCAACGATTTCATGCTATGTTGCTTTTCCTATCATAATCAAATATAGTACTATATTTTTAAGCTAATAAATGAGTAGTAGCTTATTTTGCAATTAGGAGAGTATCCCTAATTATCGTATTCTGGCCTAAAATGTCATGTCTTAAGATCTATACATTTTATTGGAGTTCAAAATAACACGCAAATAAATAGTCAAATATATACTAGTATATGTTTAGCTTATAAAATGAGTAGAGTAGTTTATTTAATTGCAATTAGGAGAGTATCCTTAATTATCATATTCTGGCCTAACATGTCACTTAATCTGTACATGTTGTTGGAGTTCAACAAAACAAGCAAATAAATAGTCAAATATATAATAGTATATTTTTAGCTTATAAAATGAGTAGGAGCATATTTTGCAATTAGGAGAGTATCCCTAATCGTCATATTCTGGCCTAACATGTCATTTGATCTGTACATGTTATTGGAGTTCAACAAGACAAGCAAATAAATAGTCAAAGTTTGTGGGTTTGCACAACGTTTGTTGTATGCCAAGGATAGTCAAAGTTACTTAAGGATGTCAAAAAAGTAGTTGGGTAGAATTGGATGATTTAAGATAGTCTGAGTCAATAAATAGATCTAATATTGTTTGCTCCAAAAAAGTTAGTTTGGGCTGTATGAGCTTCAGAGGGATTCCTTCGCTGAAGATCAACACTTAGCCTTGAAAAGCTTTATGAACTCATAACACTAAGAATATCAGATGAACTATAATTTGATTGTTTTTATAAATACGATTTATTAAGCTAGAATTTTTGTCCCTATTACATTGAGTTTGCACTCCTTTTATAGGTGTTAATCATCATAAAAAATGGTGAAGCGTGCCTCATAATGAATAATAATAATCAATAAATGCTATTTAATTACATAATTGTAACGTTTGACTATTTATCCCGGCCGGTTACGGAACGTCTGATATTCACTAAATGCTTCGCGGCAATTGCATTGTAACCTCTGCTCCGGATCTCTGATTGTCTTCGGGTTCTGTCATAAAAAAACGTCATCACCCACTCTCATCTGCCACGTGTCTATGCCACATGTAATGTATCATTTTTACCATACACAAATATGACAATCGAATATAACGAGAGTAAAATATTTAATTTATACATGTGATACCAGCTAGTTGGCATTATAAAGACTAGTTGTGAAACAAAATTTACAGCAGATTTAGTGTTGCTGAGAGCTTTATTGGTCCGCTTATATAGTAGTACAAAATGTAAAGAAAATCTTCGAGAATTCAAATTACTGAATACTAAAATATTACTTGAAGGGGGTTTCAGATTGAGCGAAATAAATAGTAACCCCAAACGATCCTAGACAACTTGGGTTGAGGAGTAGTAGTTGTCGTAGTTATTGTTGTATCAATAAACATATTTTGATCGAACCTATATATCCAAAGCTTGTTTAGATCAATTTGAATTTATTTGGACAACTAGGTCATCAATCTGCCCACCTAATTCAAGCTAATTAGACGGGTTACGCAATCATTCTCACTCCTAACAGGCATAACTGTTTACCCTAAAAAATAGTACAGTTAAATTTATTTGAGGTCCAAAGGATACGTGAATTGATTTGGTATCAACAGTGAACAATGCCAAATGAAAGCAACAACTGAGTTTGCATACCAACAAATTGAATCCATTGGTCTTGTGTAAACACCCGATGCGGGTAAGTTTTTACCATTCTATGTCCCTATTACATTGAGTTTGCGCTCCTTTTATAGGTGTTAATCATCATAAGAAATGGTGAATCCTGCCTCATAATGAGTAATAATAATCAATAAATGCTACTTAATTACATAATTGTAACGTTTGACTACATATCTGGGTCGGTTACATAACATCTGATATTCACTAAATGCTCCACGGCAATTGCACCGTAACCTCTGCTCCAGGTCTCTGCGAAATCATTGTCTTCGGGTTCTCATAAAAAATGCCATCACCTACTCTCATCAGCCACGTGTGTATGCCACGTGTAATGTATCAATTTTACCGTATACAAATATGAAAATAGAATATAACGAGAGTAAAATATTTAATTCATATATACTATACCAACTAGTTGGCATTATAAAGACTAGTTGTGAAACAAAATTTATAGCAGATTTAGTGTTGCTGAGAGCTTTTTTGGTCTGTTTATATAGTAGTAGAAAATATAAAGAACATCTCCGAGAACTCAAATTACTGAATACTAAAATATTATTTAAAGGGGGTTCAGATTGAGCGAAATAAACAGTAACCCCAAAAGATCCCAGACAACTTGGGTTGAGGAGTAGTAGTTGTCGTAGTTATTGTTATATCAACACATATTTTGATTGAACCTATCCAAAGCTTGTTTAGATCAACTTGAATTTATTTGAACAACTATGTCATAATCTGCCCACCTACTTCAAGCTAATTAGACGGGTTACGCAATCATTCTCACTCTTAACAGGTGTAACTGTTTACCCTAAAAAAGAGTACAGTTAAATTTATTTAAGTTCTAAAAGATACGTGAATTGATTTGCTATCAATAGTGAATAATAAAGTCAATAATGACCAGAGAAATTGAATGAATAAATTAGTAAAGTATTATAAAGGAATAATGAATTAAATAAGCCTGGGCTTTGCTGATCCTTGAAGAGAATACTTTGATAGGTTTTTCTCCGGCGGAACAACTGTTTGCTTCGGCCTTGCTAAATTAATGGTAACCCGGTACAAAAGAACGATAAAATAAATTTAATTGCTAAAAAAATGGATAGTATGAATGTGTGTAAGTTGTTGTTATTCGATGATTTTTTTGAGAGGCCTTCAGGCTCCTTTTATAGTACCAATACATCAGCATTTAAACTGAGATTAAATTCTAATAATGAGCAATAATAGACAATAAATGTTGTTTTAATTCTAAATCGTAACTTCTGCTTTGAATCCGAGCCGGTCACACAACGTTTTATCTTTAATTAATGACCCGAAGCAATTAGCTTGACAAGTTTACTCCGGGTTAACCAGGGTCTCTCGTTCCGACCAGGTTAAACGACTAAGCAGCGTTTTGTTTCAAATATCACGTGTTCCCTACTCGTCGTGTCATGTGTCAAGCTATATTTTATCGTGTATACAATAACCTCGCAAATACAACTTGTCATTTATCCTAAAGTTAACCTTAAACAAGTTCCAAATTACGAGGATTAATTTTCTATCAGATCATGGTCACTCTCGAAAGAAAAGTACCAAGATTAGACGCTAGTTATCACTAATAAGTAGTCTGTACACTTCTAATTGTCTCAGACAAAAAGGACAATTTAGTCTGTCCCTGTTGATCTGTGGTCAAAGAAGCGAGGAAAATGGAAGTGTTTAAAGGGCTGGGGCCAGTTCTTTTCTTTTTCGTTTAATCAATTGTTTGGAATTGTCATTTAGAGTGCAAATTGTTAATTAATAAACATAGGATACTAAGTGGTTGCTGCAGTCTTTTGGGGGTCAAAATAATAGGAGTGGGGCTTTTTTGTTGCTTTTGTTAACTTTTTTTTCATTACGCATATAAGCTTTCGACGGCGTAATGACCGGGGAGATTGCAGATTCTGTTTCGCTAATGCTTGTTTGCTTAACACAAAGCATATCAACTAATTAATATTAAACTAGTAGTCCACTTACTTGTAGTTGTTGCTAAAAGCTCATTTTTAGGTATTATTACAGAGTTTGTTCACATTTTAGTTCTGATGATATTTCACGACTCCAAGGGTATTATTAAGTTGGCAAAAAATTTCAATAATTGTTAAAAAAAAAAGAAGTATAAAAGAAAGAATCTCTTCCAGAATCAGTGGAATGAATGTGGCAGAGAAAATGACACAAATTTTCTGATCGATTAAGCAATGGATATATACCGAATCGATTTCCTGCTAACAAACATGTTGCCTTCATATCATGCTTCTTGATTAAATAATAGGGAGACCTTTCGCAAATTATATTAGCTTACCATGATTAAGTTATTTAATGAGGTAATTTTTTTTACTAATAATTAAGTATGGTTAAGTTAAAAAATTGTATGTCTAGACAAATCATATTTATTTATTAATCTGATGTAAACACTCTTTATTTGTCCCAAAAAAAAAAAGATAGAGTTTGTAATGTGTGAGGCGGTAAATTAACACATTCAAATTTTGTGTGAATTAAAATCAATGTTAGAAACCATATAAGAATAGGAAATACAATTTGATTTTTCTTGTTAATAATTATTTGAAGAATCGTAATTTAAGACAGTTATATTCCTTAAATAACAATGTTATCATTCATTTAGGAATGGTTAAATTATTCTTTTTGTTTTTTTTGTTATCGTACATGATCATAAGAGATCATTTCCTCCTAAAAGAAAATGTAAGTTAGTATCAAACATCATAAATCCTGTCTACATAAAGCTCTGCCACACCCACAACTAACTCTTGAGATCATCCAAAGGGTCTCAATTAAGTTTCAATTTGCACAATACAGGCAGTTAATTAGTTTGCACATGATTATTGTAAATAATTTCAGGTTTGCAATTGCACCAATGAAGAAATGTG
This sequence comes from Lycium barbarum, assembly GCF_019175385.1. NCBI lineage: Eukaryota > Viridiplantae > Streptophyta > Magnoliopsida > Solanales > Solanaceae > Lycium > Lycium barbarum. Next base: position 92,222,168 of record NC_083348.1, read on the forward strand.
TTAGGTCCTATCATAAAAGTCTGTTCTCTATCTCAACACAACATCAGGGCAAAGACGATAATTAACTTACCTTGGTCTGATGAAGGTTTAGTCTAAGTAGGCGTTTGGATGCAATTTCATCTCATGAGATGAAATTAGCGTTTGAACATGCGATTTCATCGAAATCATTCAAAAAGGCATGATTTGAGATTTGAAATCATAATTTCAAAAAATATAAATGTAAAATTTGACCCATACGTTTATATTTTGTACAAAAAGACCCATAAGTTGGTAGATATATATACCAATCATGTTTACCAACCATTTGTATTAAGTTGCAAGTTCGTACCATGTGGAAGGATTATATTAAAGAGTAGTTACATTACTATTCTTGTTAAATTTTCCTTTTTTATTGAACTAAAGTTTGATCAATTGATGTTGTATTTTTTAGAAAATCCTTCTAGTAGCGTATTAATTTTATTATGAACTATGATTTACTCATTTGATAAAATTGTCTAAGAATTGGGAAATTTTTTATGGTTTTCACAACTTGTGAGTTTTGCATGTTTATAAAAAAAAATTACAACTTAAGAAATTCAAATTGCATGTCCAGACATGATTTCATGTCCAAACGGCTCCTAAAATAGAGAAGCAAAAAAAAGTACTGTGTAAAGTACATGCTAGAAGGTTATAACCTATTGACGACTTTCTTTTAACTTGCACCAAAAAGAAAAAGACAGCGTTCGTCTTTTAAGTACTGATTGGTTCTCAATAACCATCTACATCAATAAGAAAATAATAAGAAATTTCATAATTCAATAGCGTATATCAAAAAAAGAAAAAAGGAAAAGAGTAAACAATATGTATAGGCGTGGAGGAAGATGGACGGTTGGTCAGTCTTTGTCGAAATGGCAATTGAATGAACACTCATTGCGTTTCTTTTATTTTGTTTGAGGTTGTATTTTTTGCAAGAGACAAATGTCTCCTTGCTGCGTGATTGCATATACACCAAATGCCTTACGCACCTCCATCTCATTAAAAAGAAACACATATACTACATCGAACAGCTGTAAATATTTAAGTATATAATATTGTTTGATTAAGGTTTAACAAGATTTATCACATAAGTTGATATGTTTAACGTATCATATCTCAATATATTAGAATATTGTTATCTTAACATGCTATCCTATTTCAATATATTAGAATGCTAGAATTAATTAGTAGTTTCTTATAATATAAAAGATACATCAATAGTTTTGGATGGATTAAAAAATAAAATAAAAAGAAGAAAATAACATATTCACCAATTTGATTTTCTTTTCACTAATAAAAAACTGGCAAAAACCGACGGATTCCGTCGATTTTTAGATAATTTTTTTAAATCTTTTTTTTTTATAAAAAAACCGATGGAGTTCGTTAGTTTTTAGAGTGAAAAAATAGTATAAATTAAATCAATGTAAGTATTTGAACAAAGAACATATGTGGTATAGTGGTAGAGCCTGTTATTGCCAAGGAACATACCCGGGTTTGATTCCAAGTTGTTACATTTTTCATTATTTTATTTTCAAAAAATAAAAAACAATGGAGTTCGTCGGTTTTCGAAAAGCGACGTAACGTAGACCGACAGACGTGTTACGTCGATTTTCACTGAAAAACAGACGCTGTCCGTCAGTTTTGGCCTTCGATTTTCGCCTGTTTTTTAGTGTGTTTTATTTATCCATACGATATTCAGTATATACATTGGAGAGCTGACTAATCTAAATTTCCCGTAAGCTAATTAAAGGGGAAGGCCTTCCTATCAGAACTTTTTTCATACTCAAACTCAATAATTCTGATCAAGTGTGGTAGAATTCTATCCCTTCCACGATCCTACAACAATCCTTGATAGTCAATTTGATGTTTTCCAATTGGATGTCTGGGTTTGAATTAAGTGACAATTTTAAACAAGATTATATACTTTATAAAAAATTATAAATGATGAACTTATATAAAACATATGTCATCTTATTCATGATTTTGGATGTACATAGTATATACTAATTCGAGTAAAGCTCTTGTCGATGAAAGCGTGATAGGCCTGCCTATGCGTGATTGGTGACATAAGTCTAGAAGCCCCATAAAAAATAAAAAGGTAAAGAAGGAAGAGTTGCAATTGAGGTACGGTAGTTGTTTACTGGGGCCCACTACTAAAACAAGAGGCACGTGGCAGTCATAATTAGCGCCAATAATTATTAACGCCGTGACCCCACTTCACATTTAACTATCGCTACCCAATTTTTTTTTCTGCTTATCATTGTCTAAAATAGCGTCGGTGGGCTGAAGATCCGTTAATTCTCACCCTTGGACTTGTATCTTTTTTCAAGTATCAACAACAATATTCCTTCCAAGTAGTATCATTATGACCACCACTTTTTACCCTCTTTTGGAATCTTCTTTTTCCTTTTCCCCGTTTTCATTAAGCTACCTACGTTTTTTAAAAAAATCTTTAGAGATAAATAATAGTACTACGTACGTATGAGTAATTAATCATACAAATTAGTAAAAGTTAGAACTTCACAATATCATACTATAATAAGGGGTCCTTTGGTACGCAAATTAAATTATCCCGATATTATAATCCTGAATTATAATTTTGAGACTAATTTATCTCATCTAAAAGGTGGATAAAATAATCCAACAATGATGGGATAAGGTGGGATATCCCGACATTAGTTTTGGGCTTCATTTTATACTGTGTTTTACAAGATATAAATTATCGTGAATAATTTTATATCTTGTATCAAACAGAGTATAAAATTAATACCAAACTTAATACTAGAATATCCCACCTTATCCTGCATATCAAACTGACCCCTAAGTCTATAATGCAGAGATGCATAGAGAAAGTAAAAGCATAAATATTTACATCATTTCCCCCCTCTTCTACGAGTAGTTTTTGACTATATATCTTTTAGGTGCAAATGAATAATTATAAGCCGAAGATGATACGTATTTGAGGGTAAATTTTAATCTTAACCATATTTTGGGTTAACAGTTGGGTATCATAAATGGGTTTAATTAATTTTGGATGCAAAGTGGACCCACTAAAGTTGATGTGGCATTCAACTTAAATTTTTTTATGAGTTTTCACCAGATTTGAGCACTTATATTTTTAAGTAGATATGAGTATATAGTTAAGTGATTTTATGTAAACTAAGAAAAAGAAAAAAGGTGACTTTTTAAGTTAATATGAACATAATTAAGTGATTTTTATATAATGAAAAAAAGAAAAATGTTTTTTTATGATGTGAACCTATATTTGAGTGATCTTCCATGAAATTTAGTCATGTATTTGACCCTTTTCTTCGTAAAACTCCAAACCTATTATCTTTACGTATTTTGTAGGTGTGTCAGTATTTTGTAGGTGTGTCAATGGTACGGTTTGCGGAGCTATTTTATAAAACTTATATCATATCAATTTTTCGGTTATTTCAATTTGCATAACTAAAATTAGACTTTTCGAAACCGTCTCATCATCTCGATTTCTTTCCGATATCAATACTGATTCGGATAATTTTCAATATTTTTTTAAAAAAAAAACATCATGGTATACTTATAGTCACTAGTAAAACTTAAAACACGATATGATGCATACTCTTATGAGACTTTAGCAAAAACTCTTTAGACATCACTACAAGAAAGAAGACATTTGACAACAATTTTTTTTTGTTGCCATAGATAGGTTATTGTTGCAAAAAGTACTTTTGGCAGCAACATTCTTTTTTGTTGTTGCATAAATTTTCCCCAAAGACTGTTATTGCAACAATTTTTTTTAGTTTCCAAAGTACTTTTTGCAACAATAGTCAATATTATATGACAACAAAATTAAATTTTTGGCAACAAAAAAAAAGTTCATTTTAAAAGATTCATCGTATATGCCAACAATAAAGCTAAGTTGTTGCCAAATATTGACTTTTGTCAACTATATTATTTTTGTTGCCGAAAGAGCTGTTGCAATCTCTATACTTTCTTGTAGTGTATTTTTATTGTTTAAAAGGTGATGAATCAAGAAAACATGAAAGACAACAAGAATAAAGATTGATCCCACTATTTTAAGTTAGTGTAAAATAATGTTAAGCAAATACCAAAAATATAAATTAGATCGCACTAGGGGACACAATTCAATCAAGATGGGACTGAAGAACTGAGACTACTAAGATTAAGTATACCATAAGAGAAATTTAAAATGATACGAGAAGAAATCTATCTAATACTTTGTAGCTTTCTATCCAAGATCATTGGAATACCTTGTAGCTTACTAGTTAGTAACTACTCGAGATGCTAGAACTGATTTAATTTCAATAGGAATAGTATAATAGGTTTTAGAGTTGGAACTTTTGGTGTTAGTTATGTTGCCGGCTTGTAGTTTTCATCATTCCGTTACCCAAGGAAAAAATCTTAATATTTTATTATAGTTAAATTCAATATATTGAATATATTTTACACATATAAACTTATAGGGTGCGGTTTAGTATTTTTTTGGTTTATTTTTTATAAAATTAAAAACCTACCTAATTATTCGGTACGGTTATAAGTTTATATAAAAATAACTAGTTTTATTAAAAAAAAAAACTTAAAAATCGATTCGGTAAGGTGTGGTTCGGTCGGTTAAGTCAATTTTTTGAAAACCATTGACACCCCTAACTATTTTGGAGAGGCATTTTTTTAGTATTGTTAAGAATAAGAATTTTTCATTTTATATGTGAATGCTGCAATTAAGGATTATATGTTAAATTTTGGTCGGACACTCGTGTTTTGCAAAAGAAAGGGGATCTTATAATTTTTGTGAAGGCAACGTGGCTAGATTTTTGTTTTTTTTTTTTGTTTTTTTGGGAGATTTGGTATCTTTGACTTTTGCTCGAGTTGCTTTTTATTTTGTTTAAAAGGAGGAAAAGAAAAGTAGTGTCTTTTTATGCTTTCTCTTTGCTACTTATTTCGCTTTATTACTATCTTATAATTATGATTAGGAGTGTTCAAATTTTCTTTTCAGTTCGAGTGGATCAGCTTTAACGGTTTTTATTTTTTATTTTTTTTATAATTATGTTATGCTTTAACGGATAAAACATGCATAATTTTCCGGAATTTGTAACGTGATTGCTTCCTTTCGGTAGGACTAATAACATAATTTTCTTATTCATTAATCATTATGTCTTAAATTTAATCCACAAATAACTAAAATTACCAAATTCTTAACTCAAAAAAAGGAAAAAGGAGTAGATTCCCAGCCGGCTAGACCTATCCGATGTCTGAATTATTAGTCTCCGACCATGGTGCAAAGTGCAAACCGTAATTATATTTTAACGGTAAGACAAGAAGTAATAGGAGTTGCTAATTGTGACATTTGAACGGTTATGTTTTTAACCTTTTCTTATTGATGATCTATCGGTTGATTAATAGTAGTAGGTTTATTGACATCTTCAATGATTATAGTTGGTGTTAATTTTTTCCCTACTATAGTGGGTGTTATCCATCTCCCGCATTCATCGCTTGAACGTTAGTCATCTTTTTTTTTTTCCCCACCTTCTAGCACAACAGTCCCTTTTCTTTTTTGGTTTTTGCTTAAATATGATATCACTAAACTTTGACATAGCAATTGTCAAGAAAAAGAAAACTTTGACATAGCAAGCTACGATTTAAGAGAATCTAGGATTCGACCGTTACTTAGTGATTTAACCTCAGATGACACGAGACGATAGGTTTTGGATTATTATTTTGGTTGTAAGCCTCAATTATTATGACATTATACAAATTACAAGCTAGTCATGTTTGTTTGTATATATAAATGTCTGAGAATAATCTACATTTACCAGCTATGATGTAAATATCACGAGAACATATTTTGATTTAAGTATTTTTGATCTGTTCGATTTGAATTTTATTTAACATGGTTTATTCCTTCTCTATTGATTTTTTTTTTTTAAATAACCAAATTCATATTGTTATTATACAAAAAAGACTTTTAGAGCTAAAAAGTAGCCATTGCCTGGTAATTAATTAATCACCTCAATGACTTGTTTTTTTAAACTTCCACTCTCGATGATGTAAACCATATAGATTTAACTTGATTTAGTCGTTTTCTGTTAAGTTGTTTTTATGAATCGAACTCATTGTTTTGTTATTGTACAAAAACGGACTTTAAGAGCTAAAACTCAACCATTACTAGGTACATTAACTATCATATAGCCAGTTTGGATTAAATGATTAAAAGCAGCTGACAAATGTCAATTAGTGCTGAAAATGCTTTTACAAACATTATTATCAACAAGATAGTGGTACAATCTTGGTCACACCAAAAGTACTTGTTATTAAACTAAAAAGTCATAAGTTAGGAATGACGCATAATTAAGCCAAAAAATATTTAAAAGCTGATTTGACCAGCTTATAAACTTACTGTAACACCCTCTTGATGACTTAAACTATCACTTCAAAATTCTATCAGTTTTGATGGATGTAAACCATATAGACCTGTTTATCTACCTCATATTGTACTTTCATTAGTTAGTTAAGAATTAAAGTTCGTTGCTGTTAGATAACATAAACACATGCATGAAGCAAATTATGATTTGGCCCTTCATGAGGGTGGTACCAGCAAACAATAGGATATCTAATTAATAAGGCTTTAGCACGCCCCTATACAAGATGGTTCCTTCATTTTCACGACTCGTTTATTTTGGTACTTTATGAGATTTGTGCTTGCAATTACTCTTTTGCATGTGATTGCCACGACAGTCTCCTAAATTTTGGGCCTTGGTTTTGTTTCGGCCTTTCGTCACTAACACATATATATCGCATAATGTATGTTCCCCTTTCTTTAATTACTCGTTTCTTTCCCTTTTCACTTTCCCCTTTTCTTTTTCTCTCCTCAGCTTCCTCTTTAGCTCTTTGGTCCTCTACCATAACTAACATCTAAAGTAAATAGTTTCTATGCTAGTTTTTCCCACACCTAATGGCAATTTACTAATCTGTATCTGAACAAGGAATTTGAATATTTTCGCCCTTTTTAGTAATTACTTAAAACTATATATACTAAACCGTAGGGACGGAGCTACATCGTACGAAGGTGCCGATTCAATTGAATTCCTTTCCCAGAAAAATTGCATTGTGCAAATAGGGTAAAAGTTATTTTTTATATAAATATATAAATTGTTGAATCTTCTTAATACATAAGAGATACTCTTAGTGTAGCGGCGAAGGTGGATTAGAAACCTACTATTAGGTTCAAATACTAGGTGTGACATTTTTTCCGTCTTTTACTCTTTTTGTGGAACAATAATACTTATCCGCATTGGATGTTTACACTTGTTATCCCTTCATCTTTTAGCTCTATGTTGGAGGAATAGTTCTTGTAAAATTTAAAAGAGAATGTCTCTATAAGAATTAAACATGGCAAGTGAAACAATTGCCAAACAAATGCCTCCTACTCTGTAAAGACAGCTGAAACAAGGTTTGGCAAAGTAAACTTTAGAGCTTAATGAGGAATAGTGAAGAATGGGACCAGCATGGAGACAAGAAATATCAAGTATGGGGACCTTCTCCCGTACGAGAGAGTTATGGGGCAAATGTTTTTCTCAGAAAAGATCACAAAGGTGATTGGTCTACTAAGTTTTGTCCTACTCCATACTTCACCCTCTTTGCTTCTTCTTTAAGAATTTTCATAGGCAATCTTATTATTCATATAATTAATATACTCCAGTAGGATATGTCCAAGTTATTTTCATTTTTTAACGTGGCTATCTTGGTACCAAAGATGGTCTGATTTTGATAAATATTTTGTCGATAGGTATTACGTTACAATGGAAGAACTTGTTATCGAGAAATATCACTTGAGCATGTCCCAGTTTTGTCCTTTGTAGTCGTTGTAGATGATAGGGACATTGCTACACGATTTGTTTCTTTTCTCTTTTGACATCACATATAGTTCTAAGTTTTTCGTTCTTGCAATAGTTTGTACTTGTGTGCTTTGTATGGTCACATTTTGTCGACGAGCCTTCCTCATGTAATTTTCAGCAATTTTTAGCTTGCACTTAAAAATTGGACAGTCTAATTGTTCCTTCGACAAACACACTGAAACTATGTAATTACACTCAAAGGTCAAAGCTAATTTCAAGGTGGCTTTCCAAATATTTGTATGTCCTAAGTATAGCATTTCAAAACTGTGATAGTACAGTTAAGCCTGTTATCCGGTTTGAACCGGACCGGACCGGACCGGTAACCGGTTAATAAACCGGCCGGTTTTCGGTTAATAAACCGGCCGATTTCCGGTTTACCGGTTAAAAAATTGAAACTGGACCGGTCCGATTTGAAACTGTCCAAAACTTTTTTTTTTTTTTTGTATAGTATATATATATTATAGTATTTATTAGTATATTGTAAGTATATTCACATATGTTATATAAGTTTATAAGTAAAGTTTATATATTTACTGACTATATATACTTATATGTATATTACATAGGTTATATAACTTTTATATATATATATATATATATATATGTTTAAGTTATATGTATACTTATAACTTATATATTATAACTTAAGTTATATATAGCTTAAGTTTTTTCTAAGTTTATAAATTCGTATTTTATAAATTAAGTATATTTATATTATAAGTATATTCTTAGTATATTTTAGTTATTTTTCAAGTATATAACTTTCTAGTTTTTAATTTAAGTAGATGTATATTATAAGTATATTCTTAGTATATTTTAAGTATATTCCTAACTTAATATAAGTAAAAATATGAACACAAATAAATAGAAGAAAGCTCAATGAGCCATATATTTTATTCATTCTTGGATAACATTTATTTGCAAGTTGTAGTTTTTTTTAACTTGCAAATAATACATGAGTTGCAAAGAAATAGTAGAATAATAAAATCACCAACTGTCAGTCATTTGGTTAATTTCCCCCATATCATATTCGGTCATGGGGATATCTTCAAAGTCTTCCATTGGTCCGCTCCACTTGCTATCAAATTTTCAATCTCTTCCTCTTCGCCTTCCACCGCTTGTAAGTTTTGGCTGCGTCGCTCCGATCTAATCCAATCGCGAATGCACACTAGTACTTGCAAGCTAAATCCGGATAATGAGTGTCTCTGGTCTCCAATTTGTTGTCTTCCTTGGCTAAATGCACTCCCCGAAGCCACGGTTGATATTTGAACCGTAAGGATATCTCGAGCCATTCTTGCAAGTATCAGATATCTTGCCTTATATTTCTTCCACCATACTAAGACGTCCAAATCATCTAGTTCCTTGATATCCACATTTGGCTGCATTAAATAAAGCGATATTCATCAAAGTTTGCATTATGAGAAAGAGTTGGATGTGAATGTAAAACTTTTAAATGCGACAAACCCGACAAGCCCTTTTTGCTACTTTGAGAAGTAGTAGGGCGTGGAGCAACGGATGTAGCATTTTCTTCCAAATTAGAATAATGACTAAAAACTTTTCCAAACTCGGCATCAATCGCGAGCTCGGCGTCAGCTAAAGATGGTTCAACTTTCTCTTCAATTTCTAAAAAGGTATAAATTTGACCAACCAATGCTCTAGTATAAGACATTTTTAAACAAGGATTTAAAAGAGAGCCCAATATAAATAAAGTTAGGATGGGAAAAAAAATACTTCTTAAATTTTGTTGTCATATTAAAAATAGCCGCTTGATAACCGGATTTATTTTTATACTCTTGTAAAACTCTAGCTATTTTCGCTAAGTAAGCTAAAATTCCGATTACCGTGGGATAGAATTGTTTAGAAAAAGCAAGAGTTGCATTATAAAAAATTTCTAAGCGTTCAACACATTCCTTAACATCTTCCCAATCCGTAAAATTTAACCAATCATCATTATTAATATTATATTTGTTGTGAATTTGTTGTATGGGAATCCTATACTCATATGCTTGTTGTACCATAATGTAAGTGTAGTTCCACCTAGTTTCAATTTCTACTTGAATTTTCCTAGGTCTAAGGTTATTTTCCACACAAGAATTATTAAAATCTCTCAGTCTTCCCCTATTAGCATTACAAAAAAGAAACGCAACTGCATCTCCAACTTTTTGAATAGAATCTTCAAAACACACAAGACCATCTTTAACAATTAAGTTTAAAATGTGACAACTACATCTCACATGAAAAATATTTTTTAGCGGAGGACTTAGTTCCCTTTTTAAAAGACCAACCCCCTTTGTATTATTAGAAGCATTATCTAAAGCAATACAAAGTGTATTTCTATAAATGTTAAAACAATCTCATAATAGTAGATATTGAATCCGCTAAATTTTTCCCATCGTGACGACCTTTCCCTTCATCATATAAAAAAACTATAATTCTTTTTTGCATAAACCAATTATCATCAACCCAATGACATGTAATAACAAAAAAATCTAACTTGTTAAGACTAAGACCCAAATCAGCGGTAAGAGAAACATTACAATTTAAAGAATTAAATACATGGCGCAAATAAAATCTATATTTTTTATACAAATCTATAACATCCGCTCTACAAGTACTTCTAGGAATACCCTCAAATAACGGATTATAACAACGTTAAATGTAAGTAACAAACCCCAAACTCGAAGGAAAGGAAAATGGTAAACAATCATAATGTTATACCTCGCATTTCCAGTGCATGAGTATGGCATGTACCTCATCGTAGTAATGGGGTATCGGAGACATCCCAGGATGCTTTGAAAGGCACAAGCCATGGAAAGTACGTAACAACGAAGAAAACGGGTGAATTACGATCTCGTAAGTCGTAATCGGGAAAAAACACTTTGAAACACGAGAACATGGCCATTATTAGTGTAATAAGTGATAAATGTCATGTATGGATAATTTCAGAATATTTCGAGATCGAGCAAATTGAAGAAAATAAGTTCGACGAAAATTTGAGAAACGCGAGACGGGTTTTAGTCAACTTTGGAGGCGCATACCTCATAGTATATGTGGAGTTTTAAGGTATTTCAAAATCCTAAAATGAAGTTCGTTGAGTCTAGTTTATAATGCAACAAACCGTTCATTGATAGGACATCGGAATAGGGAATTATAGACGTTATAAACTGAACTGTCGATGCAGAAACAGCATTCCCGCGGTACCGCTACAGTACTGCTACAGTACTGTAGCTACAGTGAAACCGACTTCAGCATTCCTTTTTAAGGGACAAAAATCTCATTTTTTTTCAGCACAAAAGTTCCCAATATTTTCAGAAAAATTCAGCAACAAAAGATCATTTTTTTTTCTTGTGGATAGAGAATTGAGAGAGAGGTTCGACACTGTTCACGGTGGCGCCACTGTTCACGACGGCAACTGTTCACGGGCTACTATTCACGGCGGGGGTACTGTTCACGGCGTCACTATTCACGTCGCTACTATTAAGGTAAGGTTTAATATTTTCCTACATATTTTAGAAGATGATTAGTCTTTGTATGAATTGGTGGATGTGGAAGAAATTGCAAGAGTTGTGTATGTTGATATGGAAGTGGCGTTTGAGCCGTATGGGGCCAATTTAAACTAGCTATGGTAAATGAAGTTTAATTAGTAGTGTGGTTGTTATTATCATGGATTATATGGCGAAAAGATTAGAAAGTTAAAGTTGGAATTTTGTTGATGTGAATATGATGTTGTTTTCGTTGAATTGAAGGAATTGAAGATATGATTGTATCCATATGTTGTTGTTGGTATTTCTGTGTCAACAGGAGGGCGATTGAAAATTTGGGATAGGCGAATGTATAGGGGAAGTGTTGCCGGATTTTCGCTAGATTTTTAGATAATAAAAAACCCTAAATGGGGATATATAAACTAAAATATAGGTTCAATAAGAAATGGGTTATAGAATTGTGGACTAGAAAATATAGTTACTAACGATAACGTTACTTTTATATAAATAGGCTAAAAGGGCGACGAGGCGAAAAGGATCCACGACTAAGTCACTGACAGGTATGTAGAGCCGACCTTTCTTTCTTTTGGCATGACCTTTATGAAATGAACAAATAACGTATATGTATGATTCTAAGGAAAATTCTATTCTTAGCGCCACTAGGATGACCGATGTCTTTGATTTCCATAAGTACTCCATATGGTTTGATATGTATATACATGACGTTCAAAGATTTTAGTGGGTATATTTCCGAATGTTGTTCGAAAGAAAATCGATATGACTAAAGTCTTTGATGAATATTTTGATACTTAAATATGATCTTAAGGTCCCTATTTGATTTGGTCCAAAACATTATTCAGAAGTTTCCTAATATGAATAATACTTGAATTTCGAAATATGGCTTATGAAATGTTTTTAGAAGGTTCCGTACTTCAAAAGCTCGTAACTTTCGTAGACTAACTCGGATTTACTTGAAACGTGTTTGTGGTTTACTAATGATTTCAAGAAAACTAGTTTTGTACTAAAGGAAACATAAAGTCGATTTTCAAAATCACTCCGAAGAGAGTGCGAGATTTTATTATTTAGACTTTCCAAAAACCACTCCGAAGGGGGTGCGAGATTTTCAAGCCCAAGTCACTAGATGACTTCATGACGTAGCTAAGTGTGCTATATGATATATGGCCTCAGCTCGTGCCTGAGTGAGCTATGGCCTCAGCTTACGCCTGGGTGCGCTGTGGCCTCAGTTTATGTCTGAGTGTGCTATGTGACACGTGGCCTTAGTTTATGTTATGGATTTTCTTTAAAAGAGATTTCCATACATTTGCATATTTGCATTCATGCCCGAAGGGGCCATTATTGATATAGAGCCGGAAGCGGCTGCCCGAAGGGGCCACTATTGATGTTGAGCCGGAAGCGGCTGCCCGAAGGGGCCATTATTGATATAGAGCCGGAAGCGGCTACCCGAAGGGGCCATTATTGATATAGAGCCGGAAGCGGCTGCCCGAAGGGGCCATCATTAATTTGCCGGAAGCGGCACGTGTGTTGCATTGCATTATTCACTTAAAGGAGGTGTGTTAGATTACATTACTTATTTTGAAAATGTTAGTTAGATTGCAATTATTTACTTGAAGCCTGCTTGAGATTTGCGTACATATTTACGTTTCTTCCAGCGAAGGCTGCAGGTATTGGGTTGGTTATGATTTCTTCTTTCCTAAATTATGCGATGGTTATCATTTATTCCCGCTTTACATATTCAGTACATATTCCGTACTGACCCCCTTTCTTCGGGGGCTGCGTTTCATGCCACGCAGGTACACCCAGGTGAGTAGAAGATTTTGCTAGAAGGTATTCCAGCGGGATTGGCGAGCTCCATCTCAGTTCGGAGTATTGCCGATTCGAGTACCTTTGTTATGGTGTTTTGTATGTGTTAGAGACTTTACAGACAGTGTCCTGTGGATAAGGCGTCGAGAAATGCGAATCATTTATAGATGTTAAAAGAGTATGTATTTTTAGATGATTTCAGTTGGTAAAAAGTACGTAATTGATTGAAAGTTTTTTTATAATTTGTATAAAGATAATGACCTCTATTTGGAAAAGTTTCATGTGTTTAAAAGTTTTTGAAATGACAGGTTTTCGTAAAGTGAATGTTTAAGGGTTCGCTCGACTCTGAAGGGAGTCGGGTGCCCATCATGCCCTATCAAGATGAGGGTGTGACACATAAGCTACCATTTTAGCTATTTCTACACGCTCTTTTTTCTTGTCATACTTAAAATTTTTACCGGTTCGTGGGTCTATCGTCATTTGAATACCCCCCACATTTGAACCCGTTTGCTCTCCCCAAACATCCATACGTTTCTTTCTCATATGACTATTTAGTGTACCCGTTCCACCATCCTTACTAGTTCCTTACCTAAAAGCAAATACTTGTCTATATATGTTACATTTAGCTGTTTGGCTTTCCTTATCCTTAGTCATAAAATTCCAAATTTTAGCGGCTGTCTTACGAGTTCTAGGCGGTTTGTCTTGTGTATGTGATTGTGCAGGACCTGTATCTCCTATGGGATTTTCGGGGGCTTGTGTTTCATCATCATCATCATCATCATCAATTTCATTAAAAGTGTCGGCATAATGTTGTTGCATTGCCTCATGATCTAAAAGTGGATTATTTCCACCAACATCAATATCTAGATTAGGTGTTTCTTCCACAAATGTTTCCTCATTAAACCCACCCCTAACAATTAAGGGTGGACATAAATACCGAAAACCGAAAAAACGAACCAAACCGAATGAATTCGGTTTTTCGGTTTTCGGTATTTCGGTGTTTCGGTTCGGTTCCGATTTTTTTAAATAGCAAATTCCGTGTTCGGTTTCGGATTTTCGGTTTAACCGAAAATTTAATATAATTTTTTTATACCAATATATAATATATATCAATATCATTACTTCCATGAATCACAACAGATATCGTCTCAGTCCACTCCTATCAGGCTACTCCTATCGTCACAGATATAATCTGCTGCTGGCGGCTGCTGCTGCTGCTGCTGGCTGCTACTAGTTAGTTATAATTTAAGTATGTTTGAAGAAATTAGGAAGATCACAGCTTCGTCAAGGAGTTGAAGGCAAATAGAAACATGCATCAAAATTTAGCTAGCACTACAGGTTTAAAAAAAAAAAAAACGTGAAACCCCATATAGATATACAATCAACTTGGTTTTTCGGGTGCCAAGGGTCTGCGCATATAGGTACTATCTATTAGAAAAGTAGCCCGTGTTAGTACATTCACTAGCTCCACCTAACACCACAGCCATTGCACATCAATATTGAGTGTCTAAGCATGCACTATTGCCAATTGTAACTAACTAGTCCATGTAAAAGTTAGATGCAGAATGAAACGTGCATCACACTCCATCCAAAGTAAATAAATAACACATAACGTAGCATATTCAGCACAGACAGGAGTTGAAGGAACGAAGGATGAAACAAATTTCTGCAATCCTTTGATATTACCATGAACCTCTTCACCTTATATCCTAGGTTTTTAATTGGAAGAACTATGGAGCCTTAACTATGTTTTCATAAGGACAGATGTACAACAGATATTTAAGTCATATGCAAGCCTAGGAACTTCAAACAGATATATAAATTAAGATGGTAAATCACACTATTGCTTAACCAATGCCAAAAAATCGAATTAGAAAACTGAAATCGAACTGAACCGAACTTCAAAACACCGTACCGAACCGAACTAATTCGGTGAGGTGTTCGGTTTCCACTTTAAAAAAACCGAAACCGAAAAATCGAACCGAACTTTGAAAAAACCGAACCGAACGCCCACCCCTACTAACAATACCACTACTACCGGTACCACGTCTAAATCTCTTCACCATTATTAAATAGAATTAATTTAAATCACACTCAAATAAATCACAAGAAAATAAATTGCAACAAATTAAATTGCGTAAATTAAATTGCGAAAAATAAAGATAGAGTTGGAACGAAGGTACCAAATTACCGGACTAATTTCCAACAAAGTGAAGGCGGCTAGAATTGCAAATCCACCAAAGCTACTTCGGATTGTTGCAAAATCACCAAATTCACCAACAATATTATAATTGCAAAATTAATAATTGAAACTATAACAAGACTTTATAATATTTAATTGAGAGAAATTTAAAGTGGCTAATTGTTGCAAAGTAACTATAATTGAGAGATTGAGAGAAAGAGAAGAGTGAATTGGTGTGAATTAAAATGGAAATGGAGAGAGGTTTATATAGGGGTGGGGGATGGGTTAAAGTGTTAAAAAAAAAGTTTAGGGGGTTGGGGAGACCAAAACGGGGGTTTGGAACCGTTTGGCAACGGCCATTTTTGCAAATGGACCGTTGGCCAACGGTCCAGCCCACAGCCCAACGGCTACATTTTTTTTTTTTTTTTTAATTTTTAATTCGACCGGTTTAACCGGTTCCGATCCCAAAAAAATCGAAACCGGACCGGTATATATTAAACGGTTGACCGGAACCGGTTCCACCGGTTCCGATTTTAACGATCCGGTTACGATTTGAACCGATTAATTCAAACCGGTTTGAACCGGTTAACCCAAACCGATTGACGGGCTTAAGTACAGTGTATGATTAGCATTTATTAGTACAACTACTATCGAAAAAAGTTGAGTTCCTCTTGAGGGGTACGTAGAAAGAAGATACATATTCCAAGACTAGAGAGTCTGGTTGACTTGGCGTTAATTGGTTGAAACATCCCACGGGTTTATCAGATCTCAATGTTTCTTTAAACATATATCCTATACAACATCATTTTCTATAACATTAATCTCCCATATATAATTTCAGAGATCGATGGGAATTACGAAGTACCATCTTCTCTGTTACAGCTGAAGAATTCTCTTCAATCTTACTGTAAAAATACTGAAAAGAAAAATAGGAGGTTCTTGCAAAGAGAGGGGATTCAGTGCTAATTAGGGATAAAGATTAAAAATGTTGGAAACAACACGAGGGTCCCCACTAAAAAATCTTTATTTTCCCGTTGATTTTCCACTGAAAAATGTTCCGTGACTATTTTCCACTGAATCGGTGGGGAGCACCTCTATTTCTAAATTCTAATAACGGGTGTGAGAGAAAAATAAATAGCAGATCTGGCTGACTATCTGCATAAAGACTCTAAAAATAACCAGATCCAGAATTCTTATCCACAAACCTTTGAAGAGTTATTGCGTTGTCTTAGTACCTTTCTACCGAGGAACACATGTTATGATTTGTATGCAAAAGACTCAACATCTACAAGTTATTTAGTATTGTAGCAAAACACTCTTGAAGAATATTACTCAGTGACAAAGATGAACATTATTAGTAGTTGGGCTCATAAAAAAGAAGTGATTTAGGGGTGTTTCTTTTTACATACAAACGTGTGAAATAATGATGTGAGCTTGTTTGTGTATTCATAATTAAAATCCATAATTAGAAGGTACCAAATTGGGCAAACTTACTCAGATGACTACCTTATTGTAGCTATCCTTTTAAATATTACCATTTGTAGCTACATTTTAGCAAAATAGTGTATGTTTTCGCGTGTATTTGTTGCCAACAAATACATGAGAACACGGTAAAAAAAAAACAGGATCCTTGATTTTAGCCTTTAACGGTGGAGCTATTAAATTAGATATTAATATTTTTTTTGATGTATTTTAGTGATTTTTTTTTTTTGCTTTGATGTATTTCAGTGATTTTTTTTTCTATAATGTATTTTCGTGTCTTTTTTTTTTTTTATGTATTTCACTGATTTTTTTTAATGTATTTTACTGATTTTTTTTGATGTATTTCAATGGCTTTTTTTGATGTATTTCAAATACATTGTGTACATTCCAACTACATATGAAGCCAAATATATTCAAATTTTCGTGTATTTGAATGGATTTCAACAAATACATTCGGATACAAAGACAAAAATTAACAAAATACACTAAAAAAATACAAAGAAAAATACATTAAAAAATAGTGTATTTGTATTTGGCTTTTAACAAATACACACGGCCAGATCTGAGACACTACTACCACCAAAAACCCTAATCTCTCCACCACAATCAAAATCCTAATCTAAGACACCGTCACCACCAAAAACCCAAATCTGAGACACCACCACCACAAAAAAACCCTAACCTTTCCACCACCAACAAAACCCTAATCTCTCCACCTCCACGTCATCTTCTCCGGTGCCATCTCAAAATCAGTGCCATCGCCGTCGCCACCAACAATACACACGGCCAGATCTATGCCATCGCCTCACTGGATAGAGTGAAAAGAGAGAGAGAGAGGGGTGAGCACAGAGGGAGAGGGAGAAGAGAAGAGGGGCGGCGCGGCCATGGTGGTGGTGGTTGAGAGAAGGGGAGAGAGATTTTTCAGGGTTTTGAGAAATGAAAAATCTGAAATGGATAGTGATTGGGAAAAAAGAAAGATATATGTGTTTGGGTATGTATTTTTGATATAGCTACCATTTGTAATTTAGAAAATTTAATTAGCTACTAAATATAATTAAATAAAAGGGTAGTTGATATTAATAATTAGGTCTTAAAAGAAGCTACAATGAGTAAAAATTCCTTCCAAATATGCAAGGTTCAGTCGGGCCTTTCTTTCCATGGTAGATGGGCCAAATCAGCACTGGCTCAGAAAAGCAGTTCATACTTTTGGGCTGTTCAATCTGAGCTTGGCCCAGATTTATAAACTGACCCGGATGAGGAAAGAGCCTTATTTATTTTTTGATTTTTTTTTCGCTCTCTAATTCCCGCTGAAATTCAAATCAAAGCCTGATAATTTAGAAATCTGTCCTTAACAATGCTTCATCGCACCAAAATAATGTCCAACAACATTTCAAAACTAATCCTTAGCCAACATATTGTCCGACAAAATTGTCGTACGAAGTCAACTCGCCGCTTCAACAACGTGAAAGATGAAGATGAAGATGAAGAATATCAGAAAGCCCGAAGAAAAACTGAAAATAAAGAAGCTCAAATTTATTTGCTTAAGAGTAGAGGTCAACATCTTTTAATGAATCCTCGAGTACTTAATTCCATAGTCCAAAAATCCAACATACTTCCTACTGATACAGTTCTAGAAATTGGACCTGGCACTGGAAATCTCACCTTGAAGCTTCTAGAAGTTGCCGAAAAAGTCATAGCCATTGAAATTGACAAACGTATGGTAGAGATTCTTCACAAGCGCGTATCTGAGCGAGGACTTCAAGGCCGTTTAACTGTAAGCTTATAATGCTTACATATTGTTCGACGAAATGCCTTACCACTCGTTGAAGAAATTATCTTGCATTATTATTTTAATTTGTTGTTTCCTCGTAAAACTTGAACTGGAATCCAAGTATCTTTTATACCGGGGCGGAGCTAGAGTAGACGTTACGGGTTCGGTTGAACTCAGTAACTTTGATCGTAAACCCTATATTTGTCAAGAAATCCATTGTTAAAGCCTAGTAACTTAAAAAGAGTAGAACCCCGAATTCATAAGCTTCAAATCCTAGTTCCGCCCCAAATTTTATATGAGGATAGAATGTGAAATAAGACTAGGTGTATTAGTAATACAACGTTAAGCAAATTCTGAATTAATTTTGGTATGGCCGTTGCTGCATCCTATATTATGACAATCCGTGTATGATTCTGAGTTTATTACACTGTATAAGCTATAACAACCCTTATATTATAATCCTTGTGTAACTTGTCATTCAACCAAAGGACTTCTTAGTGCAGTTGAGACTGACAAGTGTAGGACTTCATACTTGGTTCAATTGAGCAGTTGTCATTTGGGTTTTGCAGATTATATGTCAAGATGCTTTAAGAACCGAGTTTCCCCCGTTTGATCTTATGGTAGCCAACATTCCTTATGGAATTTCCTCGCCTCTGGTTGCTAAGTTGGTTTATGGGAAGAACTCATATAGGAGTGGGACACTACTGCTGCAGAAAGAGTTCGCAAGGAGGCTATTGGCTAGTCCAGGGGACTCGGAGTTTAATAGATTAGCTGTGAATGTGAAGCTGGTGGCTGACGTAGAGTTGGTCATGAATGTTAGCAAGAAGGACTTTTTGCCATGTCCAAAGGTTGATTCTTCTGTTGTGAAGATATATCCTAAAGCTGAAATCCCGGAGGTGGACTGTAAAGAATGGTGCGCGTTTACCAGAACTTGCTTCACCAAGAAAAACAAAACATTGGGTGCGATATTTAAGCATAAAAGAATGTTGATGGAATTAATGAAACTGCAGGAAACCAGAGGAGATGAAGATAATAGCACATTGTACAGTGATTATCATGTGAATGATACCGAAGATGAAGATGGGGTGAGCAATGAAGACGATGCTAAATTCTCTTCTGAAGTGGGAAAGGACCTGACCTTGTTTAGAGAGATAATCAATGACATTCTAAGATCTGGTGGATTTGAAGATAAGAGGCCTTCAAAGCTCTCCCACGAGGAGCTACTGGACTTGCTTTCTTTATTCAATCGAGCTAGGATACATTTTCATGGTCAAGGAAATCCGAAGGATGAAAGTGATGCAGAATTTGCTTCAGCATTTGGTCCATTATAAAGCCTTAAAGCACCTACTCTTGTGTAAATACATGCTGCATATTTTCTTGCCTCATTTTCGGAAATTCAACCAACTTCATTGATCTAGCCATGGCTGATCAATTTTCTTGCAAGAATTTTGCAGGAGATGTATCATTTCACCCTCAGAAAGTTAACACGTTGAAGGTGATTGATTGGTCTGAGCCTCTTAGTCATATCAAGAATACTGGTTTCTTGGCACAAACTTTGTGTTTCCTTGGATTAAATTTGATTGGTGGAATGTTCAAATGGACCTCATAAGATGGCGTTGTTTAATCTATTTATGATCAGTTCTATTTAGCAGATGGATGTACTGCACTGGAGCCCATATCGAGTTGTCCATTAGGGAAAATGAGTTTCGGAGCCTTGAGACAGTTTATTGGACTCGTTTCCAAAACCCTCCTGTCAGGCCTGAGAGTATCCAGTTGTTTGCTAGCACCTTGTCGGCCACCTCTACCTGTGCAGAACTGGAGCTTTGGCTGTTATATGGCACACTTCACCCTGAGCCTTTCGTAAGATTTTTCCATTCAATAGTTTATAGCTTAACCGACAGTCACCAGACAGGGAAGGGCCAGCAACAAGCTTCGCGTGAGAAGGACCAGCTTGAAACCCCCAGGTCTCTACCTGACCAGCTTGAAACCCCCAGGTCTCTACCTTCAGCTTAGAATATTGGGTTTTGGCTGTCCTATTTAACTGTCTTCTTCTTTTCTTGTTTGGGTAAATTCTTAATAAATTTTTTCTTCCAAGTTTCTTAATCATCGGGAATTTTAATGTTGATTTTACCAAGGCCATGTTGGATGTAATTTGGAATAATATAGCTCAATATTGATCAAAAGGAAAATCATCCATCTTCGTTGTTTCTATTGCTTTTCTCTTCCTTGAATAGAATACGTTGTCTGTTTTTATTCAAAGATTGTGTAATTAGTTTTCTGGTTTGTTGGAGGCCTACTTAGTCATATCACCCTTCCTAGAAGGTGGATATGATTTTTACGTGCTCTTTAGGTGTAATCCTTTGGTTTGTCTATAGTAATATTTCACAGTTATTACCAAAAAAAGTCAGCAGTAAGAAGGTGTTATGATTACATCAAAAAGTAGCAAAGAAAATGAAACCTTAGCTATCTATACAAAAGATTTTGCTGAAGCATAACTGGGTTTTGAATTCGAAATTGATCTTCAGGATTGAGTTCTTATACCCTTCAAAGCATCTCCTATTTCTTTCCTTCCAAATACAACACTAAATGGCTGCTGTAATTGTATTCCAGGCTTTCTTCAAATGCCTTGAGAGATCTTTTCTGTTCCAGCAAGATAACAACTCAGCTGTAGAACTTGGCATTGCCAATTTGATACCCAACAAAATCAGAAAGATCTGGCATAATTGTGATGTGGCATCACATTGAAGTAATAAGTCATTGCTTCTCACATATTTAACAATTTTTGACAATTTGAAAACCCCTCCTTTGAAGATTAGCTTGACTTAAACACGCTTTTCGGTCACTAGCTATACAAAACACCTCACTTTAACAGGAACTTTTGAATTCCAGACATATTTGCAGGGGCCAAACACATCATTTGCAGGTGATGATGTTAATATCAAAGGGAACTTTGCTGGTCTGATCCAGAAAAGGAAAAGAAAAGAAGAAAGGTTGAATGTCAAAAACACATGCTAATACTTGCCTATTAACCGAATAAGTCTAATTGACAAAAATGAAATGTTAAGCAACTACTACTACTTTAGTGAGTTTATAATCTCCTCTTTCAAAAATCTGAACCATGATTGCTCCTTTGACTTTCTTGAAACTTTTGAACAATCTATTGAGGATGATTGAAAGTTCATGTTTTCCAGAGGGTGGTCCTTCCAATTATCATTGATAACGACATTTTCTTATTTTTCTTTTCTTAAATTTTTTGACGGTGGTAACTTGCGCCGATGTCGTCTCCCTATCTACGGCTAGCTTAAATTAGGTCCTTCAAAGTTTCACAATAGATGCCTTTGAGAATTTAGAAGGTGCTTTACTGTTTGTGGCTACTAGGGATCAAAAAAATAATACTAAGAGCCTGTTTGGATGAGCTTATGCTTATAAGCTGCAGCTTATAAGCTAAAACAAATAAGTTGGGGTAGTCTAACTTATTTTTTTTTGCTTATAAGCTGTTTTCAGCTTATAAGCTGCTTTAAATAAGCTAAGTCAAATGGGCCCAATTATTTTTTTGAGTTTATTTTAAGCACAAAATGACTTTAAGCTGGCCAGCCAAACACTCAAAAAAGCTGAAAACAACTTATAAGCAACTTATAAGCCAATCCAAACGGGCTCTAAGTCACTTGGCTTTGCTGGATATTTTTCATAGCGATTGAAGAACTTGGTATCAACCCTAAAATATTTTATGAGTATGAAGAGAACTTGAGGTATCTCATTAGCCGATAGGGGGTGTAGTTGGATCTTCCTTCAATTCCTGTAGCAACGAAAATTAGTTTTTTTCTTCTAGAATAATTTGTTAAAGAATGGATTCATAAAACTAATTGATTAGAATAGTTTAATATTGGATAAGGGAAAATTAGTCAAGATATAATTAATTTCATTAATAGTAATAGATTAAGCAAATTGTTACATAAAAATCAAAATAAGGAAGGTAAGTTTATATAAACTGCAGGGGAGATTAGTGTTATGAAGCGATACTTAAGAGAAGATCTCTGAAGTTACCCTTTTTAGAAAGGAGAATCAAGAATTACATAATAACAAGAGAAAATGGACCTAATTGATTCTCTGATTATATCTGATCTTGTTTGATACAGAATAAATTGGCTTAATACATTGACAATTTCTTGAACTTGCCAGCAAATTCCATTTACACATTGGAATTAAGACTTGTTTCAATTGAGCATCTGAACACATAATAAAGTGTTCCTATTAGACTTAGACGGTTCAAATTTTGAAAAAACTTTTGCAAGCATATGTTAGGTAGTTAGTTAACCAAATAAAATATAGCATGTCCTTTAAGCACACATCAACCTCAATTGGCCAATAGGCCCGAGTTTTTACGGCTTATTGAGTCAAATGCATATAATTAAAGAAGGTGACATATTTAAGTGTTTAACTTATTTACGCAATGGATTTGAACCGAAAGTGTCTAATATGACCTTTATTATGTATTTAGGTGCTCAATTGAAACAAGTCTTAGTTCAAATATCTAAATGAAATTTGGCGGAAAGATTTAGGTTGTTGATATTTTAAGACAAATATATTTGCAATGTCCTTACACTAACAAGGAAGATGCCTTCAAGCATATTTTATACAACAGTCACTCTTTGATTCTAGAGAGAAATTACAAAAATGAGGAACGGAGGATGATATAGACGTATGTCACGTCCTTAGTCTTTAACTAAGCGCACGTGCGGCACTTGACAACTCGCTCACATTCTTGCACAACTTGCTCACGATCTTGCTATGCCAAGTCAGCCTAGATTACTACACTCAAGATCGCTAAGGGAATAGTAATTGAGAAAGACAAGAGAAATTTGCTAGAAGCAAGCTTTTTATTAGAGAAGAGTTGATTGATTTTTGCTTGATGGTTTTTACAAATTGATGCCCCTCTATTTATACTACTCACCTAGGGACTAATATGTAAATAATAATTATTGTACAAGTCCCTACATATTTATAAATAAGCCCCTATTCTAGAAATCTCTACACAACTAGAATAATCCAAGGACTTTCCATGCAATTCCATAAGGTTCTAAAGTCTTCCATGAGAAATCTTCATATTTCTCTAGAATCTTCTCACATAAGCTAGCCTCCTTTCCATGTAAGCATCCACATAAGCTTTCTGCATGGCAAAAATAGTTCCACGTGACGTATAGGTGGCATGATGACGTGGCGGGTCATCACACTCTCCCCCACCTGATGTTGCGACGACTGCGGCGCACTGCTGCTGCTTAAACTTTTGACTCTTATTTTTAAACTGCCACAAGTCTTCGTATCGCTCACATGTGGCCTTTTCCGGTGATTGTTGACACCCAATTTTGTCCCTCCTTTATTTCAATTTATTTCCTGGAGCTTCTAATTTTATTGACGAGCTAAACACTTTATTTTCACTACTATTAGTTTTCACTATTTTACTATCAACATTACAAGTATTACTTTATCACAAATTTTAAATGGTTCGTCATCGTCTCATTTTTGGGTTTGAGCTCGTTAAATTAATTACAAGACAACACTTTCTTAAATCCTTTATTTTCTACATATTAATCATTAATTATCATAGTATATATTATACTGGTTATTAAATTAGGAGCCCAAAATTAATTAAATAGGGGAGGAAGGACCAACAATTTTCAGCCAAATTAATGGCTTAAAATACAAATACAATGTTATTCCCCTACCCAAATAATCAGCCCACATTTTAAATACCCAGCCCATACTTTCGGACCTGACCAGCCCATTTGTCCTACCCGGTCCAACCCAAAAACTACCCGACCCGACCCAATTTTCTATTTCTTTTTTCACCCCTAAACCTAACCCTTTCAGCCGCCTCCTTCATTCCATCTCCCTCCTCTTTCTCTTTCTTTTCCCTCTTCTTTGTCATCTTCTCCATCTCTCTACCCTACCCTCTCTCTCCCGCTCCTCTCACGCTCTCCTCCACTTACCCTGTCCCCCACGCCTCTGTCACCCACTCATCTCTGTCCCCCCACGCTCCCTCTCTCCTTTCTTAAACCCTAATCACAACCCTATAAAGAAGGGGAATTTAGAGGAGATCGGGGAGGATTTTTTTTTTTTTGGAGCGGAAAAACCTAATCAACTTTAGGCAAAGGAGACCGAAAATCCCATGAAAAAAAAAGGACCTGGAACCACAAAATCCCCTAAAAAACACAAGTTTTAATCATCAAAGATAGCCTTACTCGAAAAAGAACAACCAACAATTACTCTATTTTTTTGGTTGGAAACTTTTGTTACTTTAATCGGGTTCTTCGAGTTTGAGCATAAATCCGAGACGTCGACACCCCGTTCACTGCACCCGACAAAGGTGATTTTCCTCCCTCGGTTGTTTTAATAAGTTTCTGTCGATTGTTTGCTGTTTTGGTTCACATTTTAGTTAAAATGTGGTGTTAGGATGTTTTGATGTCGTAGTCAGTAGACCGGTATGTCTATTCATGATTTATCTGTCAATTAGCGAAGTAGGCGATAAGATGTTAGTTTATATGATGTTGGTTAAATGATCGTTGTTTGGCTCAAGTGCTGTTGTTCGAAGCCAGATAGATTTGTTAGGAATCTGTGTTCGATTACTGTTTGTTCACGTTTATGTTGATGCACAACGCTGTCAAGATGCTTTAAATGTTTCATATAAGTTTAGTGATTACATAATGCCATAACTACCCGAGATTAAGGCCTATAAGAGATAAATCTAGTTTGATATAGAACATGTATGCACATTCATGGTGATATTACATGGTCTTAGTAACATTCTATCTAGTTACTATGGTTAGTAAATTTGCTAAACTGTGATATAGTTGGTCTAGTTAATAGGTGTTTAAACATGAGTTTCAAGTCCAAATTTTGCACTAGTGAGTATATTGCCAAAACCTATCGCATTCTTTGTTTATAAGGAGTCATTGTCTCAAATAATTCTGCTGTAATTGTTCAATTGAGGCTGCCCGGACTGCTGATTATTTTCAATTTACTGTTCCCTTGTTTATTAAGATAGTTAATCCATGCAGTGAAAAGTTGAAACTGTTTTAGAAGGCTCAGAGATAGATGGATTGTTGACTGTATTTCGTTTTGGAAAACGAATGTTATCTACTCCTTAAAATCAGTAGGGTATCAACTAAGCCTAGAAAGTATTGGTATTGGCTATCTTTAAGAAAACATGCCATCTGTAGGCTGCAAAATAGATTTAAAATGCCAAGATTTTGTTATTCAAGTCCATTTTGATGCTTAGTTATTGATAACTTATTGGTTAACCTGCTTATCCTATCCTTTTGTTGATCAATAAGCATGCTTATGTGGTTATGGGTTTAGATCCATATATAGGCTTCAACTCTAAAATGTTTGACCTCATACTCGTTGAATCATTTTGCTAAATTCAGTGGGGATTGTTAGTCTAACTGAATTCTTATGTCAATTAATCATGTGCTAAGTCAATTCCTTTATGTCATTTACATATTTCCTAGTTCTTCCAAAGTCTCTATGTGGTCTGAATCTTGTCTATGGGGATATTTGCTGGTGTGTTACTGAGATTAGAGATTCTGTTTTTTTTTTCCTTGATCTTGTTTAATTAGATGTCTGCAACTGCATCATCCTTTCCCTTTTCCCCTTTGGCTGTGCTAAAAATGGCATATTTTCTATGAGGGATCTGTCGCACTGAACGTGAACACCATGCTTCTCAAACATTTGAAACCATGTTGACTGTATGTAGCCTAGTCTGACTATGCTCATTTTAGCCTTTAGTCAGCATGACTTTAAGTGCATAATAGCCTCATCTCCTCAAATCTCTCCTATCTGCCTATGTTTTACTGCTGCATCTTATGTTAGGAGGCTGATATGTGAATTATCATGGTAGTGATAGATAGAAATGGGTCTCACGCTTGTTTTCTGTCCAAATGGGAATCTTCAGTTCTACTTGCTGCTCTGCTTAAGGAAAGATTGAGGGTTTAGCATGCTTCTTTAAAGTTTTTTTTTTCCTGAGAATTATGGGTTGATTAACTTTAAGAGAGTTGGATTCTTCTTTGTAATATGAGTTGAGTGTGTTAAGTTCCATATCGATATCTGGCCAACCTGTGCCTGTCTGCTAACCTGAGCCTGCTATATCCATGATAAGTGTCTCATAACCTGTAATTGTGTGTAATTGTTTTGCTTCTGCTTATATGCATTAGCTATAAGATTAGGGATTTAAGTATAGGGATCTAAATATAGTCTAAAAATGAATAAAATCTAGCCCAAAGGATGATGTTTTGCCTTAGTGAGCATGTTGCTAAACTTGCCAGTATGCCTTGCTTATGGGAGTTTACTTGCTTAGATGATTCTGCTGTATTTGTTTAACTGAGGCTGTGCATGCTATGTATATCTTGAACTTGTTTCGTATATTACCCTCTTTGTCCTAAACTGTTTGGGCGTTGTCTTTCTTTCTTTCTTACACATGTCGTCGTCGTTTTCGGGAATTTGACTTAGAGAAACATGGTTTCAGCTGCTATTTGACAGTAGCAGCCCTCTCGTTTGATCTGAAATCTGCTGAATCCTGTTTTCATAGTGTCTTCAATCTGTTGTTTGGTCAGAAATCTGTTGAGTTCTGTTTAATGACATTCAGTTTACTTTTACTTATGTTCGCACGTATTGTCAATACATACATGGGGTAGTTGAAGACTCATATCAGTCCTAGTTTGCTTTTTTTTTTTTTTTTTTTTTTTCGAGTTCATATTTCGTATGTTTAACATTATTCATTGATCGTATGCTAATCCTTTTCTTTTCACTTTTTTTTATGCATGACATCTCGCATACGAGTCCAAGCGACTCGTCATTTTCTCCCACATTTGGCGTCGGGCCAAAGCTCAACGTAACTCTTCCTGTGTCAACCCAATCCGCAGCCAAACAAGAAAAAATAAACTTTGGGCCAAAGCCCAATAGCAATAGACAGGAACAGCATCCAGCAGCAGTATATAAAACTGATTCTGGGCCGAAGCCCAATAGCAACAGTAACGCGACAGCAGTCCTTCAAAATGGGCTGAGCTCATTTAACTTATTTGCTCCTCTATTTTATTTTATTTTCTTTTTCGTGCATTTAATTTGTGTTGTGTGATTAACACTTTTGTTTGTTTAATTTAGATGAACCTTAGTGACATTAAGGGGTTTAGTTTAGTAATGGGTAGTTAATTCCATAAATTACATTCTCTTCTATTCATGTTCCAAATTATTTATAGTATCTATAACATTTATTTGGAATAATTGATTTTCAAATAGCATGCCTACACATTCTTAGGTTAAAGGAATCATTTTTCATTCTTACCATCTTAGGATTTTCAAAACATCACAAATTATACACTAACGTTAGCTTATTTTGAGAAATAAAAAGGCAAACTAGTTTCAACAGATAATTCTTTCACTTTAGTTCTTTCCAACACTTGAAATACATATTTGTTTAAAACAACCTTCGCACAATATACGTTGAACTAATAGTCTTTCTATAAAATTTTATTAAATAACTCTTTTAAATTTGTTAGTCATCTTCTCCAAATACATAGAAACATTACACATCCCGTCTCTTTTAGTTCATTCGTAACTAAATTATTTTATGCAACTATTATTTTTCTACAAGTTTTACTTTAAATAACTTTAGAAATACTTACAAGATATTTTCTTAAATATTTAAATATTACATCTACATTTTTAGCCTTAATTAAATAACATAAGTCCGGTCAGTTAACCATTGTTAATGAGTCTTAAAGGATGCCTAATACCTTCCCTTTAGACTAATTGAACCCTTACCTAGAACCTTAAGTTTCACAGACTTTTTAACTTTAAAATAACTTTTATAAACTTTAGGTGTCCTAATTCACCATAAATAATTAGGTGGTGACTCCTTGAAAACAAACATAAATAGGAATCACCAATATGTTGTACTTCTAATTTAACCCGGTTAAAATGGGGTATAACAGCTTGGCGACTCCACTGGGGACTCTACCTAGGTTCTAACCATAACGGACTTAGATTTAATTAAGCTTTGTGTGCTAACTTAGTTACTCTATTTTGCCTAAACTGTTTTACATGCTATAAATTGTTTGCGTGATTAATTGTTGTTTGATATAAACTGTCTAAGTGTTACTGCTTTGGTAAATTGTCATTCCTTTCATATTTCTTCCACTTCTGGAAATTCACACTATCACACGGACACACGAGGTGTGTTTTGCGCACCCGCAAATTTCTTTCAAAATCCCAAATTTTAGGAGAGTTGGCGTATGCGCGGGGTGTCCGAATAACGGTGACTGCGTAGCCTTCTCACTCGAGTTGTCCGCTCGGGAACCTTGCGTCCAGTAAACCCACTCTTAGTCAGCCTAAGATAGAGCTAAACCAACACCCTTTATTACGAGCATACATTTCATGACCTAGGAGGTTTAATACCCTTGGTGTATTAAGCCCATTAGATGACTTTACCCAAACGTCCAAGCGGGTTCACGACCCCAAGTGACAATAACATACTTTATGTGCATGTTTGAAGGATAATAGTGCCTAAATATTGACTACTTGCTTTAATTAATTAAACTTTAGGAGGGAGGGAATAACTAATGTCTCTATGACAGGTATGGATTTGCATTGGAGTTCAACAAACGACGAAGACCAAGGGCATCACAAAATAGAGCTAGATGTCATATTTACTTTACTTAGATTAGAAAACATTTTATATTGTACTCATTGGACATGTAATAAATATTACATTATTTTTGTACTTTATTTTGAGAAATAGAATTTGTTTAATTAATCAAAAGCAATGGGATGACGTATTATGACACACTTTACCCTTCAAACAAACGATAGGCCTACCTCTGGCACAAAGAGGTCACATGCATATTAGGACGCGTTATTGTTTGATATACTTGTTTGACAACTTGTTTGACTCTATTTGATGAATTATTTGCTACATGCCTTACTTGACTTTATGTGATCATGACTTTACCTAGACATATGTTAATGAGACTGACATCATTTGCACTTTATGTTTCTTTTATTCCCAAAAGAGTTGATTCGTGTTGACGCTCGATGGCCGACCATCCTTACATCACAAGGTCAAAGACGTCATCGTTACCTGAACGTAGTTGGGCTGTTCAAGGAAATGAAATTACTATGTCTGATCCGGCCGCACCTATTTCAACTGGTGTGGAAAACATCGTGATCTCTGGTGATCCCCCCGAGGCTTCCGAACACGGAACTACTATTCAACGTGATGAACATATCGCCCGCCTGACTCAAGAAATTGAGGATCTACGTGGAGAACTGAATCGGGTTAGGGACTTGACCAATTTATCCATCACACTCCAAAGTCCGCCTCCTGAACCTAGAAATACTACACCAAACCCACCTCGTTTCCCATCACTCGAATCTCCAGTTCCTGAGCATTTTCCTCCACAAAACAATGCACCTACCAACAACAACTTACCTCCGATCACCCCCGCAAATCCACCAAATCCATCATCCGCCTATACTCCCCCACAAAGTCAACCACCCACTTACACTAACTATACTCCTCCACAAAATCAACCTCCCACTTACACTAACTATACTCCTCCACAAAATCAACCACCCACTTACACTAACTATACTCCTCCACAAAATCAACCACCCACCTACACTACCTATGCTACTCATAATTCACCACCCGTCAACCCACCAAGTCAATCGCTAGTTCACACTCCCTATGTTCCTTTACCCACCAACACTAATCCACTACCCACAACCACTCCTCTAAACCCACCAAATCAACCACCTACAAACACCACTTATAACACAACCCCTCCAGTCCAAAATACTCCCACCGTCCAAACTTATCCAACCCAACATATACAAGGGGGACATTTTGTCACTCCAAATGCGCAATATGTTCCTCCAGTATATGCCACAGAAACACAAGCCTTTACCAACCCAGTAACGGTCAGGTTCCAACCCGAGGTGGATCAATACGAGGAAATGGAAAAAGAAGCAAAAGCAAGGGCGGACGATATGTTGCTAAAAGAAATCCACAGTCTCAAAGAAGCGATGAGAAACCTTCAATTCGCTAGGGGAAGCAAAAGTGTAGAATACGAAGATCTGTGTGTTCAGCGTGACGTCGATTTGCCCGTAGGCTACAAGCCGCCGAAATTTGATACATTTAATGGAACAGGCGACCCTCATACACATTTAAGGGCCTATTGTGACAAACTGGTTGGAGTAGGTAGATACCAAAACATAAGGATGAAGCTCTTCATAAGAAGCTTATCTGGTGAGGCTCTTACTTGGTATACACAACAGGACGTCCGTAAATGGCGTGGTTGGAGTGACATGGCACAAGACTTTATGGACAGATTCAGTTTTAACACTGATATCACGCCAGATAGAGTCTACATGACTACGTTAACCAAGAAGTCAACTGAGACGTTCCGCGAGTATGCGTTACGCTGGAGGTCAGAAGCGGCCAGGGTTCAACCTCCGATGAATGATAGAGAAATGACTGCTACCTTCATTGAATGCCAGGCTGGCGTATTTTATGAGAAAATGATAGGTATGATGGGGCAAAAATTCACAGAAGTTGTCCGAATGGGAGAAGCCTTAGAAGAAGGAATCAAATCGGGGAAAATTCAGGATCTTATTGCTTTACAAGCAATAAACAAAGCTATTCAATCTGGTTCTATCGGCGGGGTTAAAAAGAAGAAGGAAGATGTCGCTGCAGTCATGAACGTCCAAGGGCATAAGCCGAGCCAAGCCATTACATACTTTAACCACCCACAACAACCTTTCTACCCTTACCCCTACACTGAACCCTACCAAGCTCCACTATCTCCTTACCCTGTCTACAACGCCCAAGCAAATTACTACCAACCCCGAGCACCTCCACATCCAAACCCATATCCATACCAATCTGTTCAAGCTTCCACTTATCAAAATCGACCACATGCTGCACCCAGAACCCGTCCAAACCCTGACACCAAAAACACCCGTAATTACACTCGGTTCGCTGAACCCTTGGCTCAATTATTTGAAAGAATGAAAGAAGCAGGCGTAATACAACCGATTGAAGGAAAAATTCCCGATCCTATCCCAAAATGGTTTGATGGTTCCAAGCGCTGTGCATACCATTCTGGAGTTGCTGGGCATGCCACTGAAGATTGTTATGGGCTTAAAAACAAAATCGAAGCCCTGATTAAGGAAGGAGTAGTCCAGCTCACTGGAGCTAAGCCCAATGTGGTCAACAATCCTTTACCTGCTCACGAAGATGCCAAAGTTTAAAAGAAGTTATTACGTCAATTGGAAGAATGGAAAGGGGCATGTCATCAACTTTTGTCTCTCCCGTGGGAACAATCCAAAGGCAAACGCACATGAAGATTACTGCTACAACTACTCACAACAACGAGACACCTACCACACGAGGTGCCGAACTGGGAGAGACTCTGAAGAATTGGACTTGTACTCCGTCCCTGATTCGCCAGGAGTCTTGGTAGTTTGAACATGTAGTGAACTTGTTTTTTTTTTTTAAATTGAGGCTTGAGTCGCACCCAAAACTTTTGTTTATTTTGCTTCATCTTTTGGAAGCTTAAATTGCAAAAACTATGAATGCATTTCTGATTTTCCTTAATCATCTATTATTGTTATTTTCTACTTTATTTATCAAATCTGCCTACTCTACGATTGTGACATAAAATGAACATTGAATAACATAGTCTCAAGAAAATAATAAAGAATTTAGAGGATAAAACAAGATTCCAGTTGAAAGAAATCGAAATAGCCGATAGACAATGACACAAGCAGAAAGCTAGCAATTCAAGAAGAAATCAAAGTACGACATTAGGTTAGACAACCTAGTTTGCAACCTTTCCTTTAAAGTACGAACTATGCTGACCTGATTCCCATGGGGGGATACGTAGGCAGCCCACATAGGGTTCGGTTGCATTATAACAGAAAATCCAAAATCCTTATATAAGGAAAATTACACATGGCCTGATTCCCTCGGTGGGATTCGTAGAATATCAACATACGGTTCAGTCATACTTAGATAAAAATCCAACAAATCTTTTACCATTTATATAATAGAACTACGCTGACCTGGTTCCTTTGGTGGGATGCGTAGGCAATCCACATCGGGTTCGGCCCCTTTATTAGAAAACTTCAGACCATTTTATATACTTACGAACTACGTTCTAACCTGATTCCCTAGAGGGATACGTAGGCAACCTATATAAGGTTCGGTCACACCATAACATAAATTTAGCATACCCTTCTGAACCCAAAACTGGGGCATATTTTGAAAAGATATAGACAAAAGAATAGTTGGACATCGACAAGATTAAGTCTACCAGACATGAAGTATTATAGACCAATTACTTTAGAAGTGTCACAATCGGAAGTTGGCAGAAATATTTTACAACTTACATACATATGTTTACATATATATTTTCCTCACATACATATATTTACATATATATTTTCCTCACATACATATATTTACATATATATCTTTCCTTACATACATATACTCATGTATATATCTTTCCTTATACACATACTTACATACATACCTTTCAAATGAAACACTTTCTTTCAATTGTTTCACTACTGTTCATCTACCAAGGCTTGAACGGAGATCACAAGATCCAAACAAACAAGACGAATAGAGCGCCAACAACGTCAAGCTCCGAGACAACACGAATCAACTTCCCCTTCCCAAACTAAGAATTTTTCTTTGAGTGCAGGAATTAAAAGACCGCGAGATCAACAGTCAAGTCTATCAATCATTGCCAAAAAGCATCATTTGGCTCAATATGGCCTCGCCTCAAAAGACAAACGGATTTACTTACAACTTTATCTTTAATTTTATCACAATAACTTTATGACTTTATATACCTGTTTTGTAGGTTGACGAAATTGAAGGCGAATTAAATCAGGATCACATGTCATTAGTTCGGCCTATCACGACACCATCAAACATCATCAGCCAAGCGGCTATTCTATCACTTTACTCCATACTTTATCAATTATTTTATCATATATTTTACCAACTTTAACCACTTTACTCTGAACTTTACAGGAATCAACGTTAAGTCTCCGAAGGCAACCGGAGGCATCATTTGGCTATTCAGCCTCTTCTGTACAAGCCAAACGGCTACACTCTTACTTTACCCCCTACTTTATCCATTACTTTATCATTTACTTTACCAACTTTAACGACTTTATCCTGAACTTTGCAGGGATTATCATTAAGTCTCCGAAGACAACCGGGGGCATCATTCGGCTACACGGCCTCATATGCATAAGCCAGACGGCTACACTATCACTCTACTCTACCAATTACTTTATCATTTACTTTACCAACTTTAACGACTTTATCCTGAACTTTGCAGGGATTATCATCAAGTCTCTGAAGACAACCGGGGGCATCATTCGGCTATACAGCCTCACATGCATAAGCCAGACGGCTACACTACGACTTTACTCTCTACATTATCATTCACTTTACCAACTCTAATGACTTTACCTTGAACTTTACAGGAATTATCATTAAGTCTCTGAAGACAACCGGAGACATCATTTGGCTGTACGGCCTCATCAGCATATCATTGAGTCCCGACAACAACCGGAGACATCACATAGCTACACGGCCTCATCTACATAAGCCAAACGGCTACACTTTTACTTTATACTTTATTGCTTTACTTTACCATCCACTTTACCTACTTTAACGACTTTACCTTAAATTTCGCAGACATCATTTATCATAGAGTCCCGGAAGACAGCCGGAGGACTTATCACTATCATCTTCAAACGGCAACTAGAGATATTATTACATCTTCAGCATAAACATCACGCATTCATTCAAGTCCCTGAAGACAACCAGAGACAACATTTGGACACGCGACCTCATTATAAGCCACACGGCTTCATCTTCACTCTCGCGCTCATATTTATTATCATTTTTTACATTCTTTATAAGTTTTACACTTTCAAATTTATCCCAAACTTTATTACTGATTTTAACATGAATTTCAGTTTTGACAGAAAATACAGTCTACATGCAGAAATGCAGCGCAATGTGGAACTTTATCTTACGCAGTGAACTGGGGCAAACATGCTGAAGAGGAATATCAAACTCACAAGCAAAGGTCACGGATCTACTCTCGAACTCAGCTCCACCTACGTCCATAAACACATGATACGTAGGTTAATTTCCCTTTCATATACACTGCTAAGACTCTATTCAATCAACTCTTTTCACAATCTTATATCATTTTCTATATCCCAGTGTCTCCATAACTCAACATTGGGGCATTTTAGAGAATTTACATCGTGTCTAGTAGAGTCCTACTTATGGGTGTGTTGTGCACCACATTTATAACTAGGAGGCTATAAACATATGCTCCATTCTCGAGCATTCTGGTCACCTGTCCACAACCCTCGCAAAGTTATAAACCCATAAATAACATTCTCTCAACAGGTTCGACTATAATTCTTTCCATCCCATAATATTTTCCACCATTTCTCCTAACCCATACTTTCTCAAGTTCGTACTTGTTAGTCGGAACAAAATTGGCTACTACGTCAACTTCTTCGCCCGAAAACTCTTACATCGTCTCCGGTCGAAGAGGGGCATCTGTTGACACCCAATTTTGTCCCTCCTTTATTTCAATTTATTTCCTGGAGCTTCTAATTTTATTGACGAGCTAAACACTTTATTTTCACTACTATTAATTTTCACTATTTTACTATCAACATTACAAGTATTACTTTATCACAAATGTTAAATGGTTCGTCATCGTCTCATTTTTGGGTTTGAGCTCGTTAAATTAATTACAAGACAACACTTTGTTAAATCCTTTATTTTCTACATATTAATCATTAATTATCATAGTATATATTATACTGGTTATTAAATTAGGAGCCCAAAATTAATTAAATAGGGGAGGAAGGACCAACAATTTTCAGCCAAATTAATGGCTTAAAATACAAATACAATGTTATTCCCCTACCCAAATAATCAGCCCACATTTTAAATACCCAGCCCATACTTTCGGACCTGACCAGCCCATTTGTCCTACCCGGTCCAACCCAAAAACTACCCGACCCGACCCAATTTTCTATTTCTTTTTTCACCCCTAAACCTAACCCTTTCAGCCGCCTCCTTCATTCCATCTCCCTCCTCTTTCTCTTTCTTTTCCCTCTTCTTTGTCATCTTCTCCATCTCTCTACCCTACCCTCTCTCTCCCGCTCCTCTCACGCTCTCCTCCACTTACCCTGTCCCCCACGCCTCTGTCACCCACTCATCTCTGTCCCCCCACGCTCCCTCTCTCCTTTCTTAAACCCTAATCACAACCCTATAAAGAAGGGGAATTTAGAGGAGATCGGGGAGGATTTTTTTTTTTTTGGAGCGGAAAAACCTAATCAACTTTAGGCAAAGGAGACCGAAAATCCCATGAAAAAAAAAGGACCTGGAACCACAAAATCCCCTAAAAAACACAAGTTTTAATCATCAAAGATAGCCTTACTCGAAAAAGAACAACCAACAATTACTCTATTTTTTTGGTTGGAAACTTTTGTTACTTTAATCGGGTTCTTCGAGTTTGAGCATAAATCCGAGACGTCGACACCCCGTTCACTGCACCCGACAAAGGTGATTTTCCTCCCTCGGTTGTTTTAATAAGTTTCTGTCGATTGTTTGCTGTTTTGGTTCACATTTTAGTTAAAATGTGGTGTTAGGATGTTTTGATGTCGTAGTCAGTAGACCGGTATGTCTATTCATGATTTATCTGTCAATTAGCGAAGTAGGCGATAAGATGTTAGTTTATATGATGTTGGTTAAATGATCGTTGTTTGGCTCAAGTGCTGTTGTTCGAAGCCAGATAGATTTGTTAGGAATCTGTGTTCGATTACTGTTTGTTCACGTTTATGTTGATGCACAACGCTGTCAAGATGCTTTAAATGTTTCATATAAGTTTAGTGATTACATAATGCCATAACTACCCGAGATTAAGGCCTATAAGAGATAAATCTAGTTTGATATAGAACATGTATGCACATTCATGGTGATATTACATGGTCTTAGTAACATTCTATCTAGTTACTATGGTTAGTAAATTTGCTAAACTGTGATATAGTTGGTCTAGTTAATAGGTGTTTAAACATGAGTTTCAAGTCCAAATTTTGCACTAGTGAGTATATTGCCAAAACCTATCGCATTCTTTGTTTATAAGGAGTCATTGTCTCAAATAATTCTGCTGTAATTGTTCAATTGAGGCTGCCCGGACTGCTGATTATTTTCAATTTACTGTTCCCTTGTTTATTAAGATAGTTAATCCATGCAGTGAAAAGTTGAAACTGTTTTAGAAGGCTCAGAGATAGATGGATTGTTGACTGTATTTCGTTTTGGAAAACGAATGTTATCTACTCCTTAAAATCAGTAGGGTATCAACTAAGCCTAGAAAGTATTGGTATTGGCTATCTTTAAGAAAACATGCCATCTGTAGGCTGCAAAATAGATTTAAAATGCCAAGATTTTGTTATTCAAGTCCATTTTGATGCTTAGTTATTGATAACTTATTGGTTAACCTGCTTATCCTATCCTTTTGTTGATCAATAAGCATGCTTATGTGGTTATGGGTTTAGATCCATATATAGGCTTCAACTCTAAAATGTTTGACCTCATACTCGTTGAATCATTTTGCTAAATTCAGTGGGGATTGTTAGTCTAACTGAATTCTTATGTCAATTAATCATGTGCTAAGTCAATTCCTTTATGTCATTTACATATTTCCTAGTTCTTCCAAAGTCTCTATGTGGTCTGAATCTTGTCTATGGGGATATTTGCTGGTGTGTTACTGAGATTAGAGATTCTGTTTTTTTTTTCCTTGATCTTGTTTAATTAGATGTCTGCAACTGCATCATCCTTTCCCTTTTCCCCTTTGGCTGTGCTAAAAATGGCATATTTTCTATGAGGGATATGTCGCACTGAACGTGAACACCATGCTTCTCAAACATTTGAAACCATGTTGATTGTATGTAGCCTAGTCTGACTATGCTCATTTTAGCCTTTAGTCAGCATGACTTTAAGTGCATAATAGCCTCATCTCCTCAAATCTCTCCTATCTGCCTATGTTTTACTGCTGCATCTTATGTTAGGAGGCTGATATGTGAATTATCATGGTAGTGATAGATAGAAATGGGTCTCACGCTTGTTTTCTGTCCAAATGGGAATCTTCAGTTCTACTTGCTGCTCTGCTTAAGGAAAGATTGAGGGTTTAGCATGCTTCTTTAAAGTTTTTTTTTTCCTGAGAATTATGGGTTGATTAACTTTAAGAGAGTTGGATTCTTCTTTGTAATATGAGTTGAGTGTGTTAAGTTCCATATCGATATCTGGCCAACCTGTGCCTGTCTGCTAACCTGAGCCTGCTATATCCATGATAAGTGTCTCATAACCTGTAATTGTGTGTAATTGTTTTGCTTCTGCTTATATGCATTAGCTATAAGATTAGGGATTTAAGTATAGGGATCTAAATATAGTCTAAAAATGAATAAAATCTAGCCCAAAGGATGATGTTTTGCCTTAGTGAGCATGTTGCTAAACTTGCCAGTATGCCTTGCTTATGGGAGTTTACTTGCTTAGATGATTCTGCTGTATTTGTTTAACTGAGGCTGTGCATGCTATGTATATCTTGAACTTGTTTCGTATATTACCCTCTTTGTCCTAAACTGTTTGGGCGTTGTCTTTCTTTCTTTCTTACACATGTCGTCGTCGTTTTCGGGAATTTGACTTAGAGAAACATGGTTTCAGCTGCTATTTGACAGTAGCAGCCCTCTCGTTTGATCTGAAATCTGCTGAATCCTGTTTTCATAGTGTCTTCAATCTGTTGTTTGGTCGGAAATCTGTTGAGTTCTGTTAAATGACATTCAGTTTACTTTTACTTATGTTCGCACGTATTGTCAATACATACATGGGGTAGTTGAAGACTCATATCAGTCCTAGTTTGCTTTTTTTTTTTTTCGAGTTCATATTTCGTATGTTTAACATTATTCATTGATCGTATGCTAATCCTTTTCTTTTCATTTTTTTTATGCATGACATCTCGCATACGAGTCCAAGCGACTCGTCATTTTCTCCCACATTTGGCGTCGGGCCAAAGCTCAACGTAACTCTTCCTGTGTCAGCCCAATCCGCAGCCAAACAAGAAAAAATAAACTTTGGGCCAAAGCCCAATAGCAATAGACAGGAACAGCATCCAGCAGCAGTATATAAAACTGATTCTGGGCCGAAGCCCAATAGCAACAGTAACGCGGCAGCAGTCCTTCAAAATGGGCTGAGCTCATTTAACTTATTTGCTCCTCTATTTTATTTTATTTTCTTTTTCGTGCATTTAATTTGTGTTGTGTGATTAACACTTTTGTTTGTTTAATTTAGATGAACCTTAGTGACATTAAGGGGTTTAGTTTAGTAATGGGTAGTTAATTCCATAAATTACATTCTCTTCTATTCATGTTCCAAATTATTTATAGTATCTATAACATTTATTTGGAATAATTGATTTTCAAATAGCATGCCTACACATTCTTGGGTTAAAGGAATCATTTTTCATTCTTACCATCTTAGGATTTTCAAAACATCACAAATTATACACTAATGTTAGCTTATTTTGAGAAATAAAAAGGCAAACTAGTTTCAACAGATAATTCTTTCACTTTAGTTCTTTCCAACACTTGAAATACATATTTGTTTAAAACAACCTTCGCACAATATACGTTGAACTAATAGTCTTTCTATAAAATTTTGTTAAATAACTCTTTTAAATTTGTTAGTCATCTTCTCCAAATACTTCGAAACATTACACATCCCGTCTCTTTTAGTTCATTCGTAACTAAATTCTTTTATGCAACTATTATTTTTCTACAAGTTTTACTTTAAATAACTTTAGCAATACTTACAAGATATTTTCTTAAATATTTAAATATTACATCTACATTTTTAGCCTTAATTAAATAACATAAGTCCGGTCGGTTAACCATTGTTAATGGGTCTTAAAGGATGCCTAATACCTTCCCTTTAAACTAATTGACCCCTTACCTAGAACCTTAATTTTCGCAGACTTTTTAACTTTAAAATAACTTTAATAAACTTTAGGTGTCCTAATTCACCATAAATAATTAGGTGGCGACTCCTTGAAAACAAACATAAATAGGAATCACCAATATGTTGTACTTCTAATTTAACCCGGTTAAAATGGGGTATAACAGTGATTGCCCCTTCCAATGGACGAGGAAAATGGCGGTGCCTTCTTGCCCTTGTTTCCACCTGGCCTAATAATCGATTATAGCTTCAATCTCCCTATCTTGTGAGGCGGTGATGGTAATCGGTGTATGACTTGACCCTTTCCCAGTTCATGCTCCAACTCAATTTTGTGATCCTGCTCACACCTAAGAGGCATGTGCTTAGGCAGCTCTTCGGAAATACCATCTTTGTTTTCTTCGAGTAAATTATCTATTCAAGGCGGTGGTGTCTCTTGGGTACCATTATCTTCCTCCAAACTTGTAATGGTTGCCATGAATGTTGGCTCCTCTTTCTTGAGCCCCTTGACAAGCTGCATAGCTGAAAGTTGTGCATGGCCCTGTCCATGCGACATAGTCACTGTAGGCACCATGCAAGCGCCTTCTTGCTCCATGACCAAGAGACGTTGGAGGTACGGATCGATCATCGCGTGGCAATGTCTAAAAAATTCTTGACCTAAAACAATGTCAAAGATATCCATAGTAGTGGCGATAAAGTTTGTCGTACCTTTACAATCGCCCAATTTGACATCAACTCTATTGGCTACACCACGAGCATTTTCTGGCTTAGTATTCACGGTCTTGACGAGGGCATTAATTAGAGCGAGCTTCAACTCTAGTCTCTTCGCTGCGGCGTCGGTCACAAAATTATGAGTTGCTCCAGTGTCTACCAATGCACGAGCGGGCTTGTTATTGATTGTGAGATCCACGTAATGGTTTTTATTCTCGTTAGTTTGAAAATCTTGCTTTGTGACAGCGCCACACAATCTAATCGTCCCCAACTGTGCGATTCCCGTACTATGTGCTTGCGTCTGCTCATTTCTTTCACGTACCATAGCGCTAAGGCTCTTCAGGTCAGGGCAATTTTTGAAGTTGTGTGGCCCTCCGTATAAGTAGCATCCCTTCATCTCGTTTTGTGCCTTCTTTTCGGCATAGCCCTGACGACCACTTGACTTCTTGTCGTTGACCCTGTTCTCATTTTGAGTCTTGGAGTATTGTTGATGCGACTCCTTGCTCTCGCCACGGTCTCCCCTACCTTTGGCATCGCTACCCCTTGACTCATTGCCTTGGCCTTTATTGTGCTTGTCATGCTTGAAGTCCATCAAAGACTCGGACTCCACTATGGCTTGGTCTATGTCTGCAACTTGACGGCGTTGCAACTCCTGCTTAGCCCACTTTTGCAACCCGTCAATAAATTGAAACAATAAGTCATCATTAGTGAAGTTAGGAATTTGAAGCGTAAGGGTGGTGAACTCCTGGACATAGTCTCGTATGCTCCCTAATTGCTTCAACTCCCTAAGTTTGCGCCTTGCCTCGTACAAAACATTACTTGGGAAAAACTGTCGTTTGAACTCATTCTTGAACTGATCCCACGTGTCGATTGTGCATAAACCTCTCTCAGCATCAGCGACCTTTCTTCTTCACCATAGCATGACAGTCTCTGATAGGTACAACACAGCGGTGTTGATCTTGGTCTCATCGTCCCTTACTTTGCCATGCCTAAAATAGTTCTCCAAGTGCCAAAGAAAGTTCTCCACCTCTTGTGCATCACGAACCCCTTTGAACACTGGTGGCTTGGGAGCCTCGATCTTAGCCTCCCTCGTCACGACAACATTGTTGGCTGCCTCGGTCACACCAACGTTGACCTGCTTTTCAAGTGCCACTGTCTTTGCCTTCATGGCATCGATAGTACTCAACGCCTCCATGAGTCTGAACTCTAAGGCAGTGATGGTTTGTTTTACCTCAATCTCACCCTGCATACGGCCCTCCAAGTCGTTTCGGATGCTTTCAATCTCTTCAAGAGTATGCCCCTTAAGAACGCTAAGAGTGCCCTCCATCTTGTCCAAACGTTGGCCAAATGTGTCGATGGTGTCCATCCCCACATTAACCTTCATAACCCACTCTTTACCGAGCGAGACGTCCTCAGACAGGACCTCTACGTCATCCTCGCTCGCCTCAGTGGTAGATGGTTCTTGGGATGTAAGCCCTTCATTTGGCACAACCTCTGGCAGCACCTCCTAGCTCTTGTTGCCGGCATTCCTCTTTTTGTTATGGGCCTTCTTGCTAGTGGCATCCTGGATGGCGTTAGCTTGGGTGTTAGCAGCGTTGATTTCTCCGTCGTTCGCCATTCGCTTAGTCGTAACCTTCGCTCTGATACCACGTTGTCACATCCTCAGTCTTCAACTAAGCGCACGTGCGGCACTTGACAACTCGCTCACGTTCTTGCACAACTTGCTCACGATCTTGCTATGCCAAGTCAGCTTAGATCACTACACTCAAGATCGCTAAGGGAATAGTAATTGAGAAAGACAAGAGAAATTTGCTAGAAGGAAGCTTTTTATTAGAGAAGAGTTGATTGATTTTTGCTTGATGGTTTTTACAAATTGATGCCCCTCTATTTATACTACTCACCTAGGGACTAATATGTAAATAATAATTATTGTACAAGTCCCTACATATTTATAAATAAGCCCCTATTCTAGAAATCTCTACACAACTAGAATATTCCAAGGACTTTCCATGCAATTCCATAAGGTTCTAAAGTCTTCCATAAGAAATCTCCATATTTCTCTAGAATCTTCTCACATAAGCTAGCCTCCTTTCCATTTAAGCATCCACATAAGCTTCCTGCATGGCAAAAATAGTTCCACGTGGCGTATAGGTGGCATGATGACGTGGCGGGTCATCACACGTAGGCCCAAATTGTATGGAACGAAATCAAACTTGTAATTTCTTATGCAAAAGGAGGGAGGTTAACAACTATGTCCTGGTGAAATAGCTACGTAGTGTCACCCCTACCAGGTAATTTCCATGGTCCA
Source organism: Lycium barbarum (assembly GCF_019175385.1). Classification (NCBI taxonomy): domain Eukaryota; kingdom Viridiplantae; phylum Streptophyta; class Magnoliopsida; order Solanales; family Solanaceae; genus Lycium; species Lycium barbarum. Next base: position 92,264,953 of record NC_083348.1, read on the forward strand.
CAATATAGAAAAGAAAACAAGAAAAAAAGAAAAAGAAAAGGAAACAATGAATACACCTAAGTAGGCGTTTGGCCATAAAACCAAATATTTTTCACTTTATTTGGTATTTTGGAATTAGAGTTGAAGATGAAGTTGTGTTTGGTTATATAGTTTTTACAAAGAATATTTGGTTGTTTGAATGTATTAAAAGTGAAAAACAAGTTTTGGTTGTTTTTGAAGTTGTATTTGGAATTTTTATGGCCAACATCATACAGTGAAAAAAGGGAAAAATATTCTGGAAAAGAGTGAATATTTCGATGGATTTCTAATGACAATTGACCCGATTACCAAGAAATTACAAGAAGTCCATGAAGTGATTTCTTTTTGGGAAAAGGGTCAAATATATCTCTCTACTTTAGTTTATTAGCTAACTTTGCCCTCCGTTAGTCAAAGTAGTCAAATATACCCCTCTCGTTACAAGTTGGGGCCAAATATACCCTATCGTTAGCCAAGTTTCAAAAATACCCTCAATTCTAACATATTTCCACATAAACAAGTCTAGCCATTGAAATAGAGTGACATGCACGCCACATGGCTTTTAACTTATTCTATGTGGTGCCTACGTGGCAATTTTTTTAAAAACAATCCGGAAAATTGAATTTTCTAAAAACAAATCTGATAAAAATGACTTTATTTAAAATATAATTTTTATTTTATTTTATAAAACCCGCTTCTTCAAAAAAATATTCTGGAAAATTGGATTTTTTTTTTAAATCAGTTTTTCAGATTTATTAAAATTAATCCAGATTAAAAAAAATTAGGACACTTTTTTTAAAAAAAAAAACTTTACAGTTTTCCAGATTTAAAGAAAATCATTTTCCAGATTTTTTAACTAAAATATCCAATTTTCTAGAATATATTTTAAAAAAACGGGTTTTATTAAAACAAAAAAGTTTCAGATTTTTAATAAAAAACATTTTTTTTCAGATTTGTTTTAAAAAAATCAATTTCCTAGATTGTTTTTTTTAAAAAAATTGCCACGTAGGCACCACATACAATAAGTTAAATGCCATGTGGTGTCCATGTCACCCAATTGCAATGACTAGACTTGCTTATATGTTAGAAATGACAGGTATTTTTGAAACTTTGCTAACAGTAAGGGTATATTTGGCCCCAGCTTGTAACGAGAGGGCTATATTTGATTACTTTGACTAACGGAGGGCAAAGTTAGCCAATAAACTAAAGTAGAGGGGTATATTTGACCCTTTTCCCTTTATTTTTCCCTTTCTCTTGCTTTTTATATTACAAATTGAAGAATCAAATCAGTGACGGCTCAAGGGTGAGTGAGGCCAAAATTTTGAAGTTCCAATAATTTTTAATGGTGAATTTTTTTTTTTTGACTAAAATATTTTAGAACTCATGAACTAAACTATTCAAATCTTCATATTAATGAATAAAATGTTTTACAACAACATCCAAGGCAATTTATTGAAAAGACATGGCTACTACTTGGTAACTTGAATTAATTTTTACTATTATAAATAACAAGTATGAAAAAAACAACAACACTGTATGTGTATATACACTTAAGACATCGGGTTAAAATTTTTCTTTAGGCACAAATTTTATTGAGACGCGTTTGGGCTATGTTTGAATGTCAATTATTTCCTAAGATATGTGGAAAAAGGTCAAAGATTATTTTTCTGTAGGGATTTCTTCGAAAAGAATTATGAGAAATAGAGTAAAAAAATCATTTTATTGTAAGGATTTCTTCAAAAAAGGATTGGAAAAAATAAAAAATGATAATCGCCCACCGTGGGGCTCGGAACCCACGACCACAAGGTTAAGAGCCTTGCGCTCTACCAGCTCTACCAACTGAGCTAGACGGGCAAGTAATTTTTATACTAATCAATGGGGAAAGGATCTCGTCCAGTACTACTAAGTCCAATAATCCTCAATGGTGTAGCGCATGTAGGTCACGTGTACAAAATGAATATCAGATGTTAGGATCATTTTTCTTGGTACTTCTCCAAAGAATAATATTCTTTAAACCCAAAGTATTTATATGTATTAATACTCCTTCAGTTTTAGTTTTTATTTACTCTTCATAGTTAAAAGTAACTTAAAAAGCTAAACATAAATAAAAATTGTGAAATTTTCAGATTCTCGAAATTAGTTTCACTGTTCACAACTCACATAAAAACACAAGATTTACGAAAAAGAAACATTATATATATAGCACTGTTGAGAAAAAAAATTAAAGGATTATTAACAAAATGATCCAGGCCTTTACGACCATAAATAATTTACCTTGAATTTCAAAAATAGTGTAGGAATAAATTAATAAATAAATAATTCTTTGAAGAAGTACCAAGAAAAAGATCCTAGCCTCTAATATTCATTTTGTACGTGGCCTACATCCACTACACCATTGAGGATTATTGGACGTAGTAGTACCGGAGGGATTCTTACCCATACTGATGTATGATAATCTTATTCAGAATTTTGGCACTATATGTTCAATTTTAGAAGCATTGTTAAGACAGTTTAAAGTTCATTTTAAGCTACTTTCTCAATAATGACTTCCTCAATTATATCTAATTGATGTGTCTGGTATTACAAAAATTCATGAATTGTTAACATAATGTTATTAAAGCATACCTATAGACTTGTCATGTTGCTATTTGAATCTAAACCATCTGATTGGTCCAATTGAAATAGTGCATATTAAGAATTCCAAATTTAAATGTCAAAAATCAAAATCGACTAAAATTAGATTTTAGCATGAGATGCATGCAGGTCTAAATTATACGAGTGCAACCATTGCACTATCATGTCGTGACCTTCGGGTGATGAACTTAATACAATCATATCATTATGGCTATGATCTAAACTCAAAATTATGACAAAATCTTGTAGGAATTTTGTACCTTTGTCTGATTTACCAAACAAATTGTTTTGTAGGCAAGTGACGCACGTGTTCTGGAAGGACCTTTCATCTTCATGCGCATATCTAGTTTACAGCCATCACGTATTGTTTTTTTGTGGAACAAAATGACAAATCTTCCAAAAATTGATGATAAGGATCAAGATTTTGAATGGTTTTTCCACTAGCATTCCTAATAATGAAATGGACAATCATCCATCGATACCCCACCCAATAAGAAAATGAAAAATAGGTTCCATCAATCTAGACGACAATTACACTTGAGCTAAATAGTCAGTCTTCTCAAAATGATGTTAAAAGATTCTTTTTAAAAAATAAAACCTTGCCGAGGGTGTGGGGTAGGAGAGGTTTTTGTACTTGATTTTCTACCTTTACATAGAAATATTTTTGGCTAAGATAATATAATAGAGGGAAAGATGTGGGTTACATAATAAATTGTAGAGAAACAGCATGTTTGGAGAAATTAGGGTGAAATAGTAAAGAATAAGTTAGTTTTGTTTGGTTTGAATTGGTGGGTTTTGCTCAAAGGGCATGATGTTGATAGGCAGCTTGTTCTTCATCTTCACTGTTGGGAAATAGACAATCTCATCCCTCTCTGCCACCCATCTGTTCATCACACAATAGAAAGTGATTGCTCATTAGCCTTCACCAATTCTTGCCATTATTACTCATATTATTTCAAACACCACTATCTTTGGCCCTCAGCTACTTGGTTTTAAAAAAATAGAATACCATTCCTACTTTTTCTTTTTCGTATTACAACAACTGTATCTCAATCCCAAGCTACTAGAAATATATTTTCTTTTTCTTTTTCCAGGGTCATGGTTTCTTAGAGAGCGAGTTTACCTGTAGGTGGTGACGAGATGGTGGAGGAAAACGGAGATTTCAAGCCTGGAAAGTTCTAAACCAGGACACAGCCTCTGTCCTCCACCAAATGGTGTAAATGTGCTGCTGGTCACAGCAACTCCAGCTTTCTGACAAGCCAAAAATTAGTTAGAATTCTGATTATTAGTGAGACAAGTTAGATTCATCCATTTCACATCTTTGGGAAGTTAACATATACTTAGAATTTAGTGATAGCTATGAATAACGATAAAAAGGACCGAAAAGCAATGTCTCTGATTATAGCTCTATTACCGAAGGCTATATCTCTACCAGTGCATAGCCACGCAATAATCAAGGTGGTTTAAGATTAGGTAATAGGACTGTTGAGAATGAAAATTTTAAAAGAAAAGCTGACCTGCCATCTGGAGGGATCAAAATTGTATGGATTTTCATAATTTTCTTCATCCATGTGAACTGAAGTGAAGGATGCCAAAACACACCATCCTTTTGGTATCAAATGCCCTGGCAACAACCCCAACATATATTAAACACTACAATCTCGAGTTAGTTTTATGGATAGTCACTCAACTTCTAATAAAGCAGCCACAATAGTTAGGAGGCCTAAACACAGAAGGGAAATGCTGGATCATAAAGAAAAGAAAACAGACCTTTGATTTTGACATCTTTGAGAGCTTTTCTCCATACTGCATTAATGATATTTCCCAATCTCAAGGTTTCACTGATAACCTGCCATTCCATAACAATGGATCTTAATATTCTCTTTCTTGTGAATTTCAAGATTTTGATCGGATATTAGACCCTTTTTTTAAAAGACCAAAAAACAGGATTACAAATAATCTTCTTTCGTTGAGACAGTTCTTAGGGGTAGGGTGACACTGTGAGTACATCTAATAGGACTTGCATTTACATGCATATAGTGAACACTGGACTGAAAAAGTATCATAATTTATTTATAGCATAAAAATGGAAACTAACATTCTGAGTGAAGGGCAATGACATATAATCTGTCCAACTATAATCCTCACAACAACTTATCTTCTGCTGCTTCAATTCCAAATTCTCCTCCTGCAATCATTCCAGGAAAACAACAATTATGTGATAAGAAAAGGAAATAAGACTAAGAAGCTACATTTCGAATAAAAAAGTAGGCTACATATATGTCTGCACATCATTAAAATGTCCAATATATGTATTATAGTATAACGTTGTTTGGTCTACATTGAGTACAATGTAGATTAACTGTATGTCTTTCTTAATTCTTTTTTTCTTTTTTTTTATATTAGTGAGGATTCATATCGACGATCTCAACTTATTTGGATTCTTTCTAATTTTAACCTTGAATTTCACATTCTTGGTCATAAAATCTCATGACGATTTAATATAATATACATTACTATAAAAGAATTAATTTGTATGCTTAATAGACTCTATGGTATAATATATTTGAGTTTTGGATCGTATAGTTTTCAGTATAGGTTTGTCTCAACTTTTGTCTTCTCCAATAATAGAGAATAATCCCTGGAGTAACACTACCAGGTATTGTGTAAAATAATTTTCCAACCCTTATCCTACCCAAACTGAACTCACTCTATCAATAGAACATGTAATATAGACGTATTAACATGCGAAGGAGAAAGTAAAAGAAACAAAAAGAAGAAGAAAAAAATGTGTGTGTGATAGGCACAAGTTTCAACAAGAAAAGCACACGGGTTGTAAATGAAGTTGGTCCACAACTGACAGCCGTTAAATCAAAATGGGAGTCCAGAACCTAAATGACCTTATAAAAGCCCAATTGAATTAAAATAACCCCCCCCCCCCCCAAAAAAAATATCAAAATACCTTTAACGCATCTTTTTTCTGCGTTATATAAAAGTGAGTTAACGTCTCACGTTAAAATTCGTTACCCATTTTTTTTTTAAATAAAAAAAAATTTCATAACGCATAATTTTACTGCGCTATGCAACTAGGGTCAATTTCCGGAGTTAGGCCTTGCTAAGTTAGGCCATGTTAATATACTTGCTAATCCAACCGTATTCATTTCAAATCAAAACTATGCAAAAGTTTTTATTTTATAATGCTTCTCTGTTTGCTTTTACTTGTTTATTATTCTAAAAATATATTCATTTTAGCATATTAAGAGAAGACAATTTTTTCCTATTTTATCCATTGTATTAATTGCTCACTTCAAATCATTTTCAAGTCCATTAAAAATATGCATCAATTAATATGAATATCATGATAAATTATGCACTTCATTTATTATTTCTTAAGGGCCGTGCAAAGTTGTAGACAAGTTAAAGTGAACGGAGGAAATATTAATTTTATAGACAAATAAAAATGAACGAAGGGAATATTAATTTCTCTTTTGATACTAAAAGAATCTTTTGACAATTTTTTTACCAAAGTATGTATTATCTTATCTGTTGATACTTATGAAAAACATTTATAATTATAAAGAGTATTTATTTTCTTACTTTTTGAATAAATATCTTTTAACAAAAAATTTACTGTCTTGTTCATTGACTTTGTTGCTCTTTTTTCCAAATTAATGTTTATTTAGGTAATTCTAAAAACAATAGAGTCTAAGATCTATTTACTGATAAAAGTAAATAATTTTTATTAAAAATGAGGGTTATTATGTTAAATATTAATGTAATAAGAATTAATTCGAGATACACACCTTGTATTTTAAAATCATACATTTACACCACTTATACTATGAAAATCCTATCTTCAATTTTAAAATACATGGTGTGTATCTCAAATTAATTCTTATTACATGAGTATTTAATGAAAAGATAACTAGAATTTTAACAATTTGGCAAAATATTTAAAAAAAATCTAAACTATAGTGATGTATTCCCAATATTTTAAAAGAAAAAATTAACTTCCTAAGAAATCCTATGCTAATGAAACTTTATCGGAATAAGTAAATTAAAAATAATTTTAAAGCGAAGAATAAATAAAGAAACTACAGATGAGGAGTTCTTATATAATAAAATATTATGTAAATAAAACTAAAACAATTTGCTAGCTTAATGTGCGAGAAAGCCAATAATAATAGTTGGCATATTTTATTAGGTCATTTGTGTTATTTATATTTTAATTTATTTTTTATTATTATATTTAATATATTTAGGTACGACTATACCCCATAGAGAGTTTAAGTGCATGATTCTCATAATATAAGTGGTGTAAATATTCTATTTTAAAATACAAGGGGTGTATCTCAAATAAATTCTTATTACATGAGTGTTTAATGTAACTAACCCTCAATCATAATAAAAAATTATTTACTTTTGTCGGGGGTAAATAGATCGTAGACTCGATTATTTTTAGAGTTAGCTAAACAAACATTAATTAAGAAAAGGTAGCAACAAGTCTATGAACAAAAGGATAAAAAAATTGTTAAAAGATAATATCAAAATAAAAGAATAAATACTTTTGATAAGAATAAATGTTTTTTCATAAATATCAAAAGATAATAGAATATATATTTTTGATAAAAAATTGTTAAAAGATCCTTATAGTATTAGAAGATAAATTAATCTTCTTATAAATATAGATAAATTAATCTTATAAATATTTTAAAAAATGGAAACTTTTGCATAGTTATGAAATGGAAATGGATGCCTAACTTAGGAAATTGACCCTGGTTGCATAGCGCAGTAAAATTATGCGTTATGCAATTTAGTGTTTTTTTTTTTAAAGAAAAATTGTTAATAGATTTTAACGTGAAACGTTAACTCACTTTTATATAACGCAGAAAAAAACTGCGTTAAAGGTACTTTGATACCTTTTTTTTTCTTGGGGTATTTTGATTCAATTGGGTTTGTATTGAGTGTTCTGGACTCTCAAAATCGTAGGGCTGCAATATCGTCTTCCATACTTCTTTTTCTTTTATTTATTTAAAAAGTTGTGTGTGTCCCAAATTTTGAAAATGACTTGGTACTTGGTAGAAAAGTCAAAAAGATAAATTAAATAAAAGAAGAAAATATTTAACGATCATGTGACTGTGACATTTAATTCCCCACCACGCACACGTGGGGGCAAGCAACATTGCTCCCAACCATATATATTAGCCCAAGCAAGCCTATCCGTCCATTTATTGTATCCCAAAAGAGCCACTTTTACCGTAAGCTACTCATTTCATTTTTATATGGCAATAATTTCTGTCTATTCAAAAAGGATACTGTAACACATTTTTTAATTTTATTTACCAAAAATTAGTTGCTTATATATATATTTAAGATTTTATCTTAAGTTAATTAAATAGACTCCTAATATTGACCCATGTAAACTTTGAGCAAAAAACAAAGGTATTTTAGATCAAAAGGTGGAGGGAGGATATCCTTGATAAAAAACAAAGGGTATGATTAGATCAAAAGTTAGAACTTAGAAGGAGGTTTAGTGAGTAATTTTTCATAAGTTAGAGATATTTTTTGCCCTTTTCAAAAATTATATTTTTACCTATTTATCTTATTTTGCTGGTTACTATATAAGGCTCGCTAATATCGGCTTGTTGTTACAGTACATGTTATTTTATTAAAATTAAAGTTTACCCCCTGAGTAGATAAATTCTAAACTAATAAAAGAGGATGGCGACATCATACCAGCAAGCGAGATAGAGCGACGGGGTTGTCACTTAGAAATTTGACAGCTAATGTGATCGCCGTTGGCACGGTCTCTTCCCCGGGAATCATCATCTCTATCAAGTTGCTACTGATGAAATCGGACGGCAGAGGTTGCTTTGCCCCATCAGCATTCCCTAAGAGCACGTCAATTGCATCATTTGGTAACCCCTTCTCTTCCTTTTTCTCTATGCTCAATTTTCTCTCCTCTACCTTCTTCCCTACCATTCTTGATAACCTTTCTTTAGCCTGCACAAACCCTAAAACCAGTGTTACAACACACACGTGCAAAAAAGTAATGAATTTAAGTTATATGTACTCATAATGTAAATATTTTTTATAATGTCAAATGTATATAATTTAAAACTCAAAAAGAAATTTATTATACTTAGTAACCAACGACAAATTACCTTTAAAGATTTGTAGAGTGTGGTTCCGGGAAATTTAATGGGCAAACAAATCAAGCCTTTGGTGAATTCTTCAAATTCTTTCTTGAGCAAGTCCAATTCTTCCCCAGGGCCTATGCTTAGTATCAGCTTCACTAGTACCTCAAATGCAATCTTCCATGTCCAACAACAGCAACTAACTATATATTAGGAAAATGGACCTGGAGATTGATAAATAATGCTATAGAAATACTATTATCTCTTCTTAAATTTCTAAAGACAACAACTCTTTAGGAACAATTGTCAAATTTCACAATTTTGAATCTCAAAACAGAACACGTCATTTAGGAATTAAAGACGGAGTAATTCAGGTTGTACTAATCCCAATTTAGTCGTCATATTTCATATTGTTGCTAATTGAATGATGAAAGTTGCGTACAAAATTTAGAGTTGGTCAATTTAGGATGAGTGTTGTCCTCTATTATAGTATTGTACATATACATTCTAATTTATTTTATATAATATAAATTATTTGAGTAAAAACTACTCGTATTGTATTCAGTTGAACCACAAAACTCGCACGGGTGGAAAGGTACCCGTATGAGTCTGACATTGAGCGGAGTGGGCTCAAATGATAGATACTACAAGTGGTAATGTTGTACGAGCAGACATAATATAAATGCATGCATGTGCAGCAACAAACTAAGACTCTAAGGGGTCGTTTGGTGCGAAGGATAAGCAAAAATAGTCTCAGCATAAAATTTTAATACCTTCTTATCCCACGTTTAGTTGGAATAAAAATCCGGGATAACTAATCCAGTTATTCCGGATTAGTTATCCCAGGATTGTAGCCTTATTTTATCTCACCTTGAGGGTGAAATAACTAATCCCAGGATAAGTTGTTTCCCAACCAAACGAGCACTAAGAGTATGATAGAGAGAGACCTTTTTGGCTTCATCTTGGACGTAGACACAGTGTTGTTTTTCTAGCCATGTTGACAAAAAATGGCGGACGGAGGCTTCGATGTCTCGTGTAATACGGGCCTTGAGTTGTGGTGATTTTAAGAAGCTCCCAATTTGTCCGTGCACTCTCCTATGTACTGGTCCATTCGTTTGCAATATTGAATTCTTCCCAAACAATTCTGTTATTGATTTAGGATAACATGGTATAAATACATCCCCGTTGTTCTGTAGAACCACCTTGTTCACCTCTGCATCCGTTGATACTATTATTCCTTTTCCTAGTATATTACTTTTGAACACTTTTCCGTACCTTTAAAATTAAACAAATAAAAAAGAGTTATTAGTATGGAGTACTTATCGTAGACATCGAAATTTTATTGAATTTATAACGAGACTCTCCAAAACGAGTTCAATAGTTCATTTACAAATCTCATGGGTATTCACAAAGAAACTAAGACATCAAATATGATATTTCAACTCGAAATACCACAATGTTGCCCAACGTTCTTGGTGACCAAATATATTTCAAGGACGTCCAAATCATCTCACATTCGAAAAATGCGCTACAAATAGTCCCCAAATAAACAAAATTGTACCCACGTTGTTTATTAATACAATAAATAAATATTGCGGGTACAATTTAAATCCGATAAAATTTCAGATATCCACGCTTACTTTAGTCAGTTTCGTATATGTGCGAAGTGGGACTGTGGGTTAAAAAGGGGTCAGTGAATTTTAATGAGGAAGCCCGATTAGGCTCTGCAATTCAGTTCCTACTTCCAAGCTAGAGGGGAAGAAAGGTATAGTTCAAAAGAGAGATGGCAGCTTTTAGCAGCTAATTAATTGATTGCCAAATCTCTTTTCATGATCTTGGCTAAGGCATATGACATGGTACCATTGGTTAAAAGAGCGGTATGAATAATGATATGCTGCAATAAAACGACGATATGTTTCTTCCTGCAAAAGGCAATATATCTTCCTTGGCTGCCTTATAGCTTCTCTTGGAAATACAACTAAGTAGAACTCTCATATACGTACGAACTCTAATATAAACTGATAATAGTATAATTTTTTATATTAGTAATATATTTTAATTTGTGATAATAAGTTACAATAATGATCATTTATGAAGTTATCGATTATTTTATCACAGAAATTAACTGTTAATTACCATATAAATAATTTGATTGTATAAATATTATATTAGACAGAATTGTAATAGATATGAAGTATTATGAACTTTGAGATTCTAATGAAATTTTTGGAAAACATGCTCGATCACTATACAACACAACATGAAGGCAAGATAGAAACCACAGAGGACCCGAATTATAACTGAGGGCCGACAAATTTTGGAATTGTATATTCCCTTCGTCCAGTGTCACCTTAGCTAAAAGACACATATTAAGAAATCAATAATGCAATGTAAAGTTTATTAAATTATCCCTATATAAAGATGAAAGTGATCATCCCATGAGAATATTAACTCATTTAAATAAGTACCATTCCCTCCTTCTCAAAAAAATTGTGCTCTTTTGATTTGACATAAAATTAAAATGTGTAATTTAAAATAATTTTTAAATATTTATGTGACTGTAAATCATCTCATAAAATTAAATTACTTCTAAATATATTCTAAATATAGAAAAAGAATAATTTTTTTGATAAAGAGGTAGAGGGATTAGGTTTCTCTCCGGTCAACAACTGGTACTACTACTAGGAGTATTACTTTTTCAATACTCCTTTTTTTCTTCAAATTAGAAAAATGAAAAAGACAGCTAATTGTACTACTACTACTAGTATTTTATCAAAAGGCCGTGCAGCTGAACTGAGTCAACTGATTGAGGCCCACGTGCAATGACCACGCCAGGACACTTTTTATTTAAGAGAAGAAAACTCCTCCAAACAATACAAAAAACATTTTAAATTACGATCTTAACAAACCAACACGAAGCTTTAAGAATTTAAAACTACCACCACATCTTTAGGTAAAGATCCGTCGTTAAACAAAGGCTCAAATAATCCATTTCTAACACATAAAAAACTCTTTTTTTTTCCCCCTGTTTACTAGAAAGAAAGATGAAAAAGATTTTACTGGACTGTACAACTGGTAAAAAAGCAAGAATTACTGTTAATTACTTTTCTGAAATCATAGAGATAGCAATTCCAAAAAATTATCAGCCAGAAAACTTGAAGAAAGAATTGAAACCTGTAATGAAAAGATAAGAAAAGGGATATATGTATGCTTACAGAGACTTGCGTTTCTCCATGAAAGTGACAGGTCGAGAAGTGTAACCAGAAGCAATGAAATCCAGAGTTTCTCCAATTAAAGGCCAACCAGAACTTCCTCTTGGAACTCCATTCTCCCTTTCTTCCTCTTCCTTTTGCTTTTTTCTCAACTTATAAATTAACCATCCAACTGTTACCCCTGTTGCTATAACAATCCAAATCCAACTTTCTGCTTCCCCTGTTATTTGAACTTCCATTTTCACAACAACAGAGGAACAATCTTTGTGTGTTTGAGTTGAACAAAAATTGGCTCGAGTAGTCCTCAGATTAGTTATAAAGTTTTGCTTGCATATATATACCGAGAGAGGGAGAGGTGATGGGTTTTTTGGAGGGTGGAAGAGAGATGAGTTTATAAACAGCGGATTTTAAAAAGAAAATACTAAAAAACAGAGGATCTTCGATTGGGATAACACAGAGATGAAACTGATGTGTTTGTATTCAAGTTATTACCATAAATAATGAGAATGGGAAGGCTACTGTATAAGGTCCAGCAGTATTCCTTTTGTCTTCATTCCTTACTTTTCGATAATATAAAAACGACAACAAATTACTAATTCTATATCTTTATGATCCATGTTTTAAAACAAAAAAAAAAAAAAAAAAAAACTGTATTGACAACCCTATTAAACATGGAAGTGCATTTGATGTTGTTTGATAGAGTATTTCGTTTGTTCCCTTTTCTGATCAGATTTGTAGTTGACATTATCGATATATTAATTCAGACTGATATTAAGTAGTTTCTGAAATTTAACTGCTTTTAAATTCTTTTCCTTGGCAAATTCTTAATCTTAATATCTAGATCAAGTCAAATTATAACTTTACCAAAACAAATGAAAAAGGTCAGATTATAGTTGTTTATTCACTAATTTAGAGCAAGTTGTTGCCTCAATATTTGTGGGGTACTATTTTTAATAACAAAATCAGATTATTAATACTAGAATCGGATTATGTACAACTAACAGCCATAATAAAAAAAAAAAATCACTAAAGCTCTGTTTATATGCAAGTTTTTCAACACTTTCACATGTTATTCAACAGCTTTGTATGGTTAATTACTTTAATAGTAATCATGACATATGATATTGCGCCTAATTATTCCTTCTCCATATGTATATACACCGAACTTACCTTAATAATGAACGTTTTGGCATATTAAAAAGGGAACTCCACTTGTAATTAAAAGTTGTCAAAATCCAGAGATATGTGGATCCAATGAGTCAAATTATCATTACTTTTAATAAAAGCAGAATTTCATCATTTAGTTAAATTGCATCACATGTCTGGATTATGATTTATGAGACGTATCTTTTGTTCTTCCAATACATAAATTGAGTATTTGAGAAAGTTTGAGAAAAACTCCAGGAAGTCTTTATGAGCTAATTTTTTAAAAATATTATTCTTATTATTATATAAGTACTTGATATTCGAAACACACTAGCTTAAATAATTCAGATTTGCATTGTATACCATCAAAAAATTAAAAGGGAAAATCATTTTCGGTCTAAAAAAAATTTCATTCCTAAAATTCGAATTCGAAATTTCTAATTAACATACAGATAATGATGATCCCAATTACTTTCTCTATCCAATTATATATCACGTCATTACTTTTTTAGAGTCAAACAAATATTGCTTTAACACGTATTAATCTTTTTAGTAATTTTAATTGTGAATAATTTCTGTAATACTAACTTTTGATACTTTATTGCACAAAAGTTGAAGAATTCACACCAAACATAAGTACTTTAATCATCATACTTCAAATTCCCTCATTCTTTTTTGAGGTATTATCATTGCCTCCCTCTTATCTTATACTGTAGTAGCTCAACTTCCCCTTCTGTTTTTGTTTTTGTATGGATAATGTAGTAAGGGATCCATAGTTTTTCCCCAGCACACAAAATTTTAAGAGGCCCACGGGCTTCTAAACACACACTATACAATTATGAACAATGCGCGCTTCTCAACATTCTTTCCGTTTTTTCACCCAGTGTCCGATATCAATTTTCAAGCTTATTAGTTTGGATTCACGCCAAAAAAGCTCACTTTAGAGATAAAGCATTCCCTACGGACTTTTTTTTTTTTTTTGGTACAAATAAGTATAGGTGAGGAAGGTTAACCTCAATCGATGTATGTATGCCGCATGTCTAAAAAAAATAGTGGGCCTATAAACCCCCACAGAAGAGAGTAGAGACGGGTGAAAGCAAGATGCGGACCTAACCATAACATTATTGATGATTACCGACTGATAATTTTTATAGTAGCTAGTACATGTAAGTGTCCACACTGCTTCTTGTTGTGTCGACTGAGCTATAATTCACTCATATGATGTGCATTTTAGTATTTTCCTCCACATTTATGATTTTTTATTTCTTTGCTGCTGATTAATTATCTGTTACACACCAAGAACAAATGTTAGACAACAGAGTGAATAGACCGAGTCTAATTTAATTTCTCAATGCATCTATTGACTACCCTGATACTGGTGTTTCAGGGCAAAATGTGCATCAATTTAGAGAGGTGAAACAAAAGCCTTGTACCCAACATGTGACGATAGCATAGTTCACTTTGATGAATATTTAGTTTTTATATGTAAGGGACTGTTAATGGCGAGACAAAGTTTCAACATGTGAAGACAGTGGATAAGGTTACCATAACCATTATCGAGATCACAGTTTTCGGAGTCCCCTCCCAACTAGTGAATATCAACAGATTATCAAATATTAATAAGGAAAGAGAGGCTCTGAGTTCTTGATTGAAGGTTTTGTTTTTTCTTAATAAGCCATAGAGGCTTACTCTCACACTAGAGCAAGTACATCGGAGCCTGAAAATTGACCAGCTCAAAAATGACTGATATATGCAGCCGGAGCTATCCCAAACAGCCAGATATAAAACTCCAGTAAGAAAGCAAAAAATCTTTAAGCTATCAAGAATGTTACACTATTAACAATACTCTCTGATTTCAAAAGAAAGGCAAGATGGAAGAGCAAACTGTAGTACAGAAGCTTTAATAATAGCTTAAGTTCTGCTGGCAAAGGCAACAGCTTCTTCATGTGAAGCATTGTAAAATGAGCTCAATTTAGTTATAGCGAGTGCTTCTCCATACAGTGATGCCCTTGTGGATTTCGTTATGTGTACTTCAACATAATCACCAACCTTTGGACTTCGCTTCCCATTATTATCAACGTTATCTGGGATAGGCATGATAGTAAATGATACCCTATGGCCTCTGTCGCTCTTGCCAATTAACTCTGTGTCTGGGGCTCTCTTATTAGGCCCTTCAACTAACACAAGTTGGAGAGTACCAATTTTTGCATCGTAGAACTGACCTGTACTCCCGCGAAAAGCATCAATTAATTCTGTGAGCCTCCTCTGCTTGACATCTTCAGGAACATCATCAACATATTTTCTGTGGGCATGTGTTTTCTCTCTCATGCTGTAAGCAAACATGTATGCCATATCATAACCAACAGTCTCCACAAGGGTTAGTGTGTCTTTGTGATCCTCTTCCGTTTCTCCACAGAAACCTGAAAGGAATGCGTCAAAAGCATTAAGAGCCAAACAACTGATATTGTATAGCTCCCATGCCATCTGCTTATTAACTGTGAAAAGCTTAACCTCTCATGACATTTAGAATAATTCAAGAACTCCTATATCAATTTCTCAATGCGAGAAGTCAGGAAGCAGAAGTAGTCAGCTCGGCTTATATAAATACAAAATAGCACCTCTTTGTATAGTCAACTCTCATTCTTGAAAAAGTAATAAAATAAAACAAGGAAGTGTCATAAAATAACTAGAAAACAGAAGTACAAATATTTCCCAAAAACCTGAAGTAACGGACCATGTCCGATTATAGCATACTATTTTTTAACAACCGTGGTGTCCAGGGCAGCTTGCGCGCACCTCGACTAATTCCACGGGATACCTGCCACCTCCCACCAGCAATAAGTACGGGGTGACTATGTCCACCGAGGCTAGAACAGATGGAAAGAATTCACCCAGTGTTCTACTGGGAATTGAACCTGAGACCGCAGGGTGCTCAACCCACTTCATTGACCACTAGGCCACACCTTAGGGTGCCCAAATATAGCATAGTGTATCATGCGTGGTCAGCCTTAAGTGAGGTCCCGGTAATTAAGAAAACACAATGGAATACAATCTTTTTTTTTTTGAATAAGGTAACATACAATGAATACAATCTTACCACATATGAAGTCGCTGGTTATTCCTATGTCAGGTATTATACCCCTTATCTTCTTCACAAGATCTAAGTATGCTTGTCGAGTGTATCCACGACGCATTCTATCAAGCACAGCACTGCTGCCTGACTGTGCTGGCAGATGAATGCTTTTGCAGATATTGTACCTATCCCGCATTACGTACAGCAAATCATCTGGAAAATCTTTAGGATGTGGGGAAGTGTATCTAAACCGCATTTCAGGAAATTCTGTTGCAAGTCTATCGAGGAGATCAGCAAACCGTAGACCCACATTTTTTACTTTACACATGCTGGAGAATCCATCACTAAGTTCCCAACTGACTGCTGGTTCAGCCGGATTTTCAACTCCAGATGTATCATTATAGCTATTTACATTTTGGCCAAGAACCGTAACCTCTTTGACTCCCTCTTTCCAGAGTTCAGCAACCTCTTTCACAATCGATTCCACTGGGCGAGACCGTTCTCTCCCTCTAGTGAAGGGAACAATGCAGAATGAGCACATATTATTGCAACCCCTCATCACAGATACAAATGCAGATATAGAATTTTTGGAGATGCGAACTGGATTAATATCTGCGTAAGTTTCTTCAAGTGAAAGTATAGTATTGATACCTTTTTGACCATAGTCCACTTCTTCCAACAGGCGCGGCAAGTCTCGATAAGCATCAGGTCCACAAACCACGTCAACCATCTTATCTGCATCCAATATTTTGTCCTTCAACCTCTCAGCCATACACCCCAGCACAACTACTTTGGGAGGGTGAGCGGACTGTGACCTTCCACTCGCAACATTGCTCTTCCATTGCCTCTTAAGAAACCAAAAATAATTGAGCCTCTGCCAAACCTTAAGTTCTGCATTGTCCCTTATAGCACAAGTATTTATAAATATTATCTCAGCATTCTCTGGGACTTCCACACTTTCAGTGTATCCAGCATTTTTCATGATAGATAAAACAATTTCCATATCATTGACATTCATTTGACATCCATAAGTTTCATGATAGATGCGACCTCTAGGCATAACATCAGATATCATCGCATGCCTACAGCAAAAGAACCAAATATCAGTTTTCTCTGATAAAACTAAGGTCGCAAACTTGGCACTATCAGTGAAGATGAAGTTACAAATCCTTAAGTGACACAAGAAAATGTGATACATATTGCTGATAGATAACACTTTTGTAGCTCTACCAACTAATTGAATTATCCCACTTTGATTGAAACAGAACAACATATTTTGGAATTTTCCGAGGCAAAACACTGCAAGAAAAGTAGAATGTTTCAAAATGTGCTACCATACAATTCAACACAAATATCTAGGTTTAGATAGTTTTGGATCAACTCTTGGACTTTCTGCTTCCCTTCAGTTTGAATAATTGGATTTGCATGAATAGCTCCTACAAGTTTTTATGGAGCCTGATATATCAAAGACAAGTGCAACCAGACGACAGCACCACAAAGAAACTGTTCAATACCTTTATTCTACTCTAGTAAATAAATTGCTCGCACTGATGACCTCAATTTCTTCGTATGAAGGCATAATAAACTTGAGAAGGAGATCGTCTCATAATTTTTCTGTGCCCCTGTTTCTTCTTCCCTTTTTCAATTCCTATTCACAGCTTTCATCTGATCACAATTTCAATATAGCGTAGTTTCAACTTGCACTAGCAACTTTGGACTCTGATGGTAAGGATGAAAATCTAAATTGCGATGAAGGGCAAGATGATAAAGAAGATTTGATTACTTCAACAGGATCAGAAGCATCATTAAGAGATGAGCTAGCAGGTCATAGTGATGCCCTTTAGCATTGATGAACGTGATTATCATACATATATGCTGACTTTCAGAAATGCCAAATATGTATCGACAATTATTGACCAAAATGCGACATATTATTATGGTAGTTAAGAACCTCAAGGGTACTTGTGAGGTCCTAGACAAGGGTGGTGTCACTGTTGGTTCTCCTTAATGCAGCCAATGGATCAAGGTAGCATCACCATAACAAAGACCGAAAAGGTTCATATTAAGGACATATAGTAGTTTTGAGACAGTTTTTTTCCCTACAAGCAGCGACAGCAAATGATTTGACTTCAGTTACACCCAAATAAGTTTGAGCCTAACATCTCAAAGGTAACCTCTTAGATCAATTAGGACGGTAAATAACACACGCTACCTCTGCGCTAGGAACAACTTATAGAAGCTAGGCTGAAGTAGAGATCCATGTAACTGCGAGTTTGGTTTAAGTGGAAAGGGGAGATTTCAGATGAATGGAAGTATCACTTGGTCAGCCACAAAATAAACTTGAGAATGTTGGACTTGCACACCTCCTATATTGCTTTTTAAATTCTTCCAAATTGAACAGAAAGGGATAAGGAATACAGTTTTTTCCTATCTTTCAACTATACCAGACAATGGGAAGTAAATCATTAACAAGTCACTGGAGCATAGTAAATCAGTCAAACTTCTCTCCGTTATTTTTCCCCTCCCCTTCTTCCAATCAAACCGACTCAAAGGTTCAACCAGACCAACCATGCAAGCCCTTTAGTCCTCAGAACATAAGGCTGCTTAAAGCATGCCATTCACAATGTAGTGAACTATCAGTCCTAGAGCCATTAGGTTACCATGGGTAGTCAACAACTGTATCTGGCGAGTCAATTTGCTCCTTGAGAACACTGAACTATTATGATTTAAGACGCATGACAAATCAAGCAAGTTGGTGGTCGGGATTGATCTGCTTTCGCATAAACACGAAATCAAAAACTTCACTTGCCGCTGCAAGATACCGATATGAACCAGAAAGCCACCTTTACACCCACCTACTGGCCTTACGTAGACTTTCCTTGAACTGCCTCCAATTTCAGCTAGTCTAACATAGTTTTCTTTCACATGAGTTTGTAAATACAAGTTGCACAAATAGTTTGAGATGAGCTAGAGCAACAAAGAAGACAAGAAAGATGCTTTGAGTACAGTGCATCTTTTATATCTGACTAATATTGCAAAGTTGATATCTTATATTTACCAAAACGGCCGTCATCGACCACGAAAAGCTGGAAAAAGGAAGGCATTGCAATATTCACTAAGTTAATTGCCCGTTGCCAACCTCAAAAAGGTTGCCAAGACGAATGCCAATCATCTCTATCCTTGAATGTTCTTTCACAATTTGTATTTCAGTGGAAAAGATTGAATAAACTGGAGAACTCAACCAAGCTTAAGAATAGAGCAAACTGAAGCTACAAAATTTACAGGGTTGGCAACAACAAAATTCATATCAGATACCGGCTTTATAACAACTTAGTGGAAGCAATGGACCATTCCTGACTATGTGAAATGTTAAAGAGACCGTGCTTATTAAATGGATTGACTTTCCACTCAGACATGAACTTAATACGTTTGCAATGCTTGTAATCCAACATAAGGCTTGTACTTTGATCTAATAGGGAAAAGGAGAAGCAAATCCAAGATAGTGGATGCCAAGTACTTCTCTTAGTAACTTAATAGTAAAATACACAGGAGCAACTTTGTTCAAGAAATTGAATGACTCTATCTATGGATTAAGCCGAAGGCAGTGGGTGCAATAGCTGAATGTTAACACCACTCCTTGCTATTCCATCACCTAAAAACCAGTCTATATTGTTTCTATAGCCAGAATAGAATGCTAGCACGTTCATCACACAAAAGGGAAAGAAAAGAAACTTACTCTTGTTGAACATCGGAAGCAGAAGGAGTGTGAGTAGTCGCTTTGGGTATGAAGTCACGGAGGCTTGGAATTTGGTCCTTGCTCGGTAAAGAATGACACTGGGAGAAATTCCTGGATATCTTTACAGAGAATGTCCTTCGAAGGGCGACTGACCTGCGACAGGAGGTAGACTGAACTTGTACAAGCTTCGAGGAAAGGAATCTGACAGAATATTGTCTTGGGAATTTGATGCGAACGGCACAGTGAGGTTGACTTAACATGGTCGAGAGAGAAGACAGGGAAGACGCCATTTTGTTGAGGTTGAAGAGGAGAGTGTGGATAGACAGATAGGGGCCGCCGAGCTGGGTTCCGCGGCTTTCGATGCCCAAAAACCAAACCCCTGATACTCCTAGTATTTCCAGAAAATGATAAAAAATGGTCTCTTATCTTTGGAGGTAGGTTTAAAGTAGTCCATTAAGTATTACTTGAACAAATTTGGCCCTTTAAGTTTGATAAACGTGAACATTTTTTGTTTCCGTTTAATATTTGAGTGTTAAATTTAATTAAAACTCTGAAAATATGGAATGGCAACTCACATTTGAGTTTATGTTATTTTTTGTTTATTTTGGAGCTTGGTGCAACTTTTTAAGGTGCGATTTGTTTTCTTTTATCTATTTCTTGCGTTGGTGTAATTTTTTTTTATGTTGCAGTTTCTGATGTTTTGACAAAAAAAATTGTGTTTCTAGTTAAATCTTTTTGCTAATAGTTTCTTAAGTTGAACAATTACAATTTTATAAATATCTAACAGATGCAAAAAGTACTTACTTTTGACAAATATAAGGGTCAAAAATGCTTAGATGATACTTAAAAACTACTTTGAATCTCTTACAAAAAATAAGGGAGCATTTTGTCATTTTCTATGCGTTAAAAAACGTTAAACTAATCTAGTAATCTTGTTTTACAGTTACCATCTTAAAGTTTGTAGGCGTTATGGTACTCCCGGACTACTTCAAAAATTAGCATTTTTTTGTGCGGATTATCCTGTCTTTAATTTTTGTCCCTCAAATTGATGATCGTTAATATTTGTTCTTCACTTAACACTCAGAGATTCTGGGTTCAAATTCAGGTTCAGTCAAAAAGAAATTCGCACAGCATGACTTGTGATTCACAAACTTATGCTTAAAGCAAACTTTTACGTAAATTAGGCCTTAAAGTCTAACTTTTTCCCAAAGTTACTTAAGGCAGAGGTTCGGAAAATTTCAGTAATTTTTTTTTTTTACCTTAAGGTAGAGTTTGAAATGAGGCATAAGTTGGTATGCCCTGCTAATCCCAACTTATGCCTCACGAATCTTTTTTTAATTTTTGACTAAACAAGAATTCGAATCCCAAATGAAGGAAAAAAATTAGAGATCACTAATTTGAGGGACAAAAATCAAAGACAACCCCAGCGAAGGTGAATCGGGCAATTCGCAAAATTGCCCTTCTTTTGGGGTGGTCTTTAAATTTTGCCCCTCATATTTGAAATCTTTAAGTTTTGCCCTTCGGCTAAATCCCATGGGCTCCAGGTTCGAACCCCCACACAGTCAAAATTTTAAAAAAAAATCGCAAGGCAGAGTTTAAATTCGTCATGCCCCCACCGGCATACACTTGTGAAGGAATTACCAAAGTTATACTGGACCCGGCATACTTATGCCTTATGGGCAGACTTGGCATAAGTATGCCGGGTCCGGCATAACTTTGATAATTCCTTCACAAGTTTATGCCGGATCCGGCATAAAAGTTTGCCCATTAAAAGTATGCCCCCAACGGCATAAACTTGTTAAGGAATTACCAAACTTATGTCGGTCCCGGCATACTTATGCCTTATGGGCAGACTTGGCTATGTATGTCGGGTCCGACATAACTTTGGTAATTCCTTCACAAGTTTATGCCTGATCCGGCATAAAAGTTTGCCCATTAAAAGTATGCCCCCACCGGATGAGGGTACCTAGGAAGAATTTCATTGTCCTCCTTCCAATATTATTACAGAACTAAAAGGCTTCATGGTAAAAACTTTGTGCGTGGCCTCTTCCACTCATTGTCATGCAAATGCTGTCAAAAATTATCATAGTGTTAATACTCATGAAAAACTAGGCTTAGATATAATGGAACAAAATCACGACAACTACTCTTTTCTAACACTACCCCATAATATATTAACAAGAGCAGTTATAATATATCCAATACAGGAAATGTAGCAAAGAAAGTCTTTAGGCCACATTGACACAAAAATCACTTGAATTTTAATAGAGCATTTTGATATCACTAAAAATCTGTAAAAAGTTGACATGAGATCTCAAAGTTATGCCGGACCCAGCATAAACTTATGAAAAAATTACCAAAGTTATGTCGGACCTGGCATACTTATGCCAAGTCTTCCCATAAGGCATGAGTATGCCGGGTCCGGCATAACTTTGGTAATTCCTTCATAAGTTTATGTCGGGTCCGGCATACACGTGACCCAAACCTTACCTTGCGGTTTTCTTTTTTAATTTATGCTTGAGCGGGGGTTCGAACTCAGAACCTCATGATTTCTGCGTGAACGCTCAGTGTTGCAATGCGAAGGGCAAAAATTAAAGACCAGCAATATGAGGGGCATAATTTAAAGACCACAAAAATGAGGGGCAAAATTTAAAGACCACCCCAAAAGAAGGGCAATCCGCGCAAAAAAATGAGGCGAATCCGACAAATTGCCCAAAAATTATTCATACTCGAAGCCCGATAACATAAGACTAAGCCCAACCCAAAGTCCCCAACCTACCGAAAAAAATATTTTTTAAAATTCAATATGCAACAGATTTAGGAAAAGAAAGTTCTCATCAATATTATCCATTAGATAGGAAGTGAAAACTAGGATTAATAGTAACTTTGGTTACAAGTAATGGGATTCCAAGTTTGCCGTTCGAAGATTACACTAAAACTTGTTGTATTAACTTAATTGAGAACTAATTCAGATTCTTTACTTCCCAATGAAGTGCTAAAATCCTTTTCCTTGAGGTCAAAATTGTGCTTTCCATGCCTTGATTGAGAAGGAATTTGAATATAGCATCATCTGCCCCCTCTGCTGTTGACACTTTGCATTTACACAGTTTTTTCAGAGTTTTTTTTTTTTTTAAACTTCTAGGGAGTCTAGTTTTATACTCCGTCCGTCCCATAATAAGTGTCACCTTAGCCAAAAATATTTATCCCATAATAAGTGTCATCTTAAAAAATCAAGATATAAAGTGATTAGTTTTTTTCCAATTTTATCCTTAGACAATAAAGTAACATCTAAATGATGATTGGAAAAGCCACATAGTAACTTGGTATTGTTGGATTCTCAATGTCAAAAGGTTTACTTCTTGTGTATGCTCTAATCAATAGATAAAAGTAATTTATTTTTATTATATAGGGATAATTTGGTAAACTTCATATTGCATTATTAATTTTTTAATATGCGTGTTTTTGGCTAAGGTGACATTTATTATGACACTGAGAGAGTCCGGAACCAAAATGACCAAAAAAAAAAACATTTTGAATCAAAATACCCTAACAAAAAAAAAAGGTTACATACTAAAGCACTTAACCGTGACGGAGCCGTTAAGTGCTTTAGTGGAGTATTTTATTGCGCTAAACCAAAGTTTCGCTCACCTATAGCGTAGTAAAATAATGTGCTATAGGAGTCCACCATTTTCCAAAAACAGCCTCTTATTAAATTTTCACTCTTTTTTACGTAGGTTAGCCGTATATTAATCATGCTTTGAACTCCGGAACTTCAATATTTTATATAGAACCCTACTTATATTTGTATAATTAATAAGCTAGGCTCAATACATCAAGGATACGCAAAAGTTTGGATTGTTGTTTTAGTGGTTGAAAAGTGCTCGAAGCCATTTTTTGTTTGAAGACTTGTAGTCATTAGCTTTACGTTATTTATCTTTTAGGGTTTCGTGTTATTTTTAAATTAATGCTTAACTTTATTTCAAATGTGTCACGTTTTTTTTTTAATTATCAATTTAGGATGTGAAACTATAAACAATAATAAAGACTAAGATAATATTTATAAATATGCAAAAAATATATAATATTTACGATAAACTGTACAACACTAATGTATATACACTATCGTGGATGGGTCCCACATGTGGTATGCCTGAGACTATCCTTAGGCCTAAGGCTCATACCATCCCCACCGCCCTCGCCATCGTCTCCATCGCCCTTTTTCCTCTTAATAACCGGGCGCTCCAAGTCATGATCATCTCCTCTTTCCCTAACTCGTGCGCCCTTGACTAGAATGTGCTTCTTCTTGGGATTTGATCCCGCTAGCACGAGCAGAAACTCGACCTCTTTCTCGTCGGGAGTCGCCACCGCAGGCGCCGAAGGATGAACCTGAAAAGTATATAATAATTAGTATTATTTCTTATTTATATTGAATACATTAACGTTTGCTAAATAACCAAACCTATGTGTCAACGGGCGCCTGATCCTGAGATGGGTCTGTAAGCTCCTGAGATGGGTCTGGTGGTGAATATGAGATAGTCTCCTGGACGAAATGCTATTCGAAGTCCAAATAAAGGTTATAAAAATTAAATAAATATTTACCTTATATTGATTAAAATTAATTTTAAGTAAAAATCTTACCTGCGCCTCGGTAGTCTCATGAGAAGACACCTCTGCCTCGGCAGGCTGATGAGAATGCTCTTGAATGGGTCGCTCCTATGGACCCACTGGCTCCGAATCCTACAATATGAAAAAAAACGAAATAATAAGTAACATACATATTTAAAATAAGTACTTTAAATAATCAAATATGTATATTAAATATTGACCTTATATTGAATAAAACTAAATAACGTAAACTGACAAAGGCACCCGATGAGTTCGGGAATAAGTGTCACACCCCCTTTTAACCGGGTTAAATTAAGGAGTAGACGTATTGGTGATTCCCATTTATTTTGTTTGAGGAGTCGCCACCTAATTAATTTAACGGTGAATTAGGACACCTAGAGGTTAACTAAGGCAAAGGTAAAACTAAACCTCAATTAATAGTCTGCTTAACAAGGATGATTCTAGGTAAGGGCTCTATATTATCCTAAAGGGAAGGGGTTAAGCATCCTTTAGAATCCGTTAACTTGCGGTTATCCGGCCAACTTAGGTTAATTAATAAAAATGGAAATTCATGTAAAAGAGGAGTTTGAATGCCATTTTAAATAAACTCGTAAATATTACTAAGACTTTAAATCAAATGCTATTTAGAAATAAAACTTATAAAAGATAGTTTGCATAAAAGAGGATTTTAGATGCAATTTAAATAAAGCTTAAAATGTTGCTAAGGCTTTATATGAAAGTAATAATGATGTCGTTTGAAATAATACTTGTAGAAAATATGATGTATTGCATAAAAGAAGATTTTAAAGGCTATTTAAAATAAAACTTGGACATGCTAAAACCTTGAATGAAAATGTAATAATGTTCTTGAAAATAAGACTTGCAAAAATATAACTCGCTATAGCAGAATGTGAACTTTAAACAAAATTTGTATTATATCAATATGGTGATGTAAAATACCTAAACTTATTTTCTTTAAAATGTGATGGATAGGGTATGAGTTTTCGTTCTTTTATATTAACTATACTTGGCTAAAAGAAGTAGATTATTGGATAAACTTTGAAAAATTATTCATAGAATGTATTTGAACTTATATTTGCATATTAGTGACGTTTTAAAATGTATATGATAGTAAGAATAAAATATGATTCTCTTTACTTAAAACATATAGTCATGTTATTTTACAAATCAATTGTTCCAAATAAAATAAATATTAGACGTTGTAAATAATTTTAACATGGAAAGAAGAGAATAAAACTTATGAAATTAATTGTTAGTTTCCTTGGACTAACTACCCATTACTAAAACTGACCCCACTAATTTGCTACGGTTCGTCTAAACTAAAGAAACAAAAAGAAGACAAAATGTTAGCCAAACAATCCAATACACGAGGAAAATAAAATAGCCGGTATGGAATCAAATGGGTCAGCCCATTTTGGGACTGCTGGAAACTGTTTGCTGTTGGGCTTCGGCCCAGCAGATTTTTTTATACGTTGCTGCGGATCCGTTGCTGCTGTTGGGCTTAGCCCAGAATATTTTTTAATCTACTGCAGGTGTAGATTGACCCGAGAGGAGGTAATGTTGGGCCTTGACCCAACACCGAATGCAGAAAAGGAGGCCAGTCCCTCGGACTCGTATGCAATGGTCATGCAAAAAATATGAGAGGAAAAGGATCAGTACTAAATAAATACGACTAAACATATACAATGTAGATTTAAAACAGACCAGGGGATTATGTATATACTATGTATAAAATTCAGTGTATACACATTCATAAGAATATATAGAAGGTTAATATTGGAAAGATTTCATACAATTATCACAGGAAACTATCAAAAGTGAAGCTTACACATAGTCACAGAATTCGGATTCGTAACCTCACTATCACACTTAAACAGAATAGGTAACTTAAGAGATAACACACAACTATGGAAGACGATAATTAGACAATAATGTCAAAAAAAATGGACAGAGCATGTAGAAACTAGAACAACCAGGGGAAGTACCAGAACAATGGCATTGCATAGGCATAAGGAGAGCAAACTGATATTATGAGATATGTAGCGAGGCATCACACAACAATATAAAATATGTGTGGCATATAGAGGTAGCCAGCTCGCCTTAGATATGGGCAGAAAACATCTGGACGCGATCTGGTATTTCGAATAAAAAATACATACCATGCTTTGAATTTGAGAATGACATTGAAACCATGACACCAAAAACAGTCCGATACAGCATATGTATTATTGAGATTTCAAGTCACAGTTCGAGTTTTCAAAGATATAGTACGGGGATTCCAATTATATAAGAATTAACACAAAGACTGGCCCAAGAAGAAGCTGCCCACACAGCGACAGTCTATCATGGAACCCATCTAAACAACCAAATAGGTCGCTATGGCACTCATAGCACATTCAATTTTGCGAAGACACCAC
Source organism: Lycium barbarum (assembly GCF_019175385.1). Taxonomy (NCBI): domain Eukaryota; kingdom Viridiplantae; phylum Streptophyta; class Magnoliopsida; order Solanales; family Solanaceae; genus Lycium; species Lycium barbarum. The sequence continues at coordinate 92,291,949 of NC_083348.1, forward strand.
ACAGCATAAGTTCGACTTTCAGGTGGTCCATGAGCTAGTCCTAGCCGGGTTAATATTATGGGATTCCCAAATCATCATGAATAATAACTAAACAATGATAACTGTGTAAATAGCAAACTAACAAGATTAACACTTTATCATATTTAACTAAACAACTCATGATAACTATTCAAATAAGCAGCAAACCAGCAACATTAGCACTAGTCATTCCAACCCAACAACTTACCACAACTATCTACGAAAGCAGTAAATGAAAAAAAGTTGACACTAATCACATTTTAAGCAAACAGGTTACCATAGCTATTTGAATAAAAGGCAAACTAAACAGGGTTAAGAACAAGATAAGAATTTACCTTTTCTTACACAAATTAAGCTATCAAACTAAAGCACATATTATAACCCAATGAAAGCTACTGATTATTCTAAATATCAAATAAAATAGACTGATTTCGAAATTATTTTCAGATTCTGTTGGTCCTATTTAGACTCATTTTGACCCTTACTTTATTCGAACTGGAAGCTAACTGAATATTTTTTTTTAAACTTGGTTTTGAAATAAGAAGGGGAAGCAAGTAGGCCAGACCGGAACAAATCTTGACAAGAACAACATCCCTACATTTGCTAAAAGGGCAGATTCATATATATTCAGATTTCCAGGAAAACATAAGCTTTTTACAACCATGATTGAGAGAAGAGAAAAAGTTGACACACACTGGTTTAGAAAGAACCAGCCAGACAATTCTAGTTTCTTTTCATTTATTTTTATTCACCTGTTCACTTCAATATTCCTTATCCCATCAAAATATCCTAGTTTCATGGATCATAATTCACAATCACAAAGGCAACAATAATGACTATTTCTTTCAATGCTCTTCCCATATCTCATTTTTTCTTCAGCATTGATAACTCAAATGATTACCCAAACTAATACTAAAGTAGTAATCGTTTGGCTGATGACATTTTCGAGACAAGAAAGCATTTCAAGCACGACAAAAATAGCTTTATGGTGAGGCTTCAAAACAAAACACGCACAGCCCTAAGCTCGTTTAATGGTAAGGGTATATATCAAGAAAAAGCAACAGAGCACTAAAATGCTTCAATTTTCAGCACTGGAGAACTCTAATGCTTACCCGAAACTAAAACCAAAGTAGTCGTTTAGCCGCTAACTTTTAAGGGAAAACACAAGAAGCCATTTCAAAACAGAGGAAAAGAACACTATCATGGGCTTCAAAATCCTCAAATAACACACACATATACATACATGCCTGCTTGATTATAGGGATATAAATATGGTTCAGCAGTGATCATTTTGGAACTTAAATCACCTAGCCCTTGGATATATTCATATGAATACACTTATCCAAACTAGAGCTTTTACATTCTAATAGCTTTACTAAACCAATACGTAAGCTTAAAACTGTACCTTAATCTCTATCCTTGAGTTACTTGACACTATACCATCTTAAACTAAACTTGTTCAAACTGAACAAACAGCAAAGCAGACTTGACATATGAGAGTAAAGCCAATTAATTACTTAACTTTAATAAAATTACAACTAAATATTCCGCACAGATTGAGAAATACAGAATTAAAATGATAAACATAATGTTAAGACGAAGAAGAGAATCATACACTACAAATCAGCAACCCAACATTAATCTTAACTGAATTAATCTAAACAAGTAAACTTAAGACGAAAGGGGATATTACCTTTTTTGAGTGCAGCGAAGTGGGTACGGAGCCTTCGATCTACCTCGAAACACCACGAATCCCGAATTCGTATACACTCGAATCAAACAAATACCAAGGGCAAAAAAAAAAATGATTTAATTTTTTTTTGACTCGATATTCAGAAATATTGCAACTATTGAGGATTAATATGTTTTTAGGGAATTTTGAGGTTCAAGATCTTGTTTGAAAACCACCAAATCCGAGCTTGTGATGCTCAGATTCGCAACAACACCAAGGTAAACAAAACAAAATTGATGTAGTATTTTGAGTCGACAACAAAACGAGATTATAACCGCTAACAGAAATCGTGTTTTAAGGAATTATAGGCGACTAAAAGAACTTATATCTTAGAGATTTTCAGGGTTTCAAAATTTTGTTTCAGAACCTTAAATTTTCAGGGGATTCTGTGATTCAAAAAAAAGCTACCACAATAGGGGGGTTTTTTGGGGTTCAGGAACTGTGATTCTTCCGTCCTTTCCTGCCATTCTCACCCTACTATTTATGGGGATTTGGGAGTTCTTTTGAGTTGAAGAAAAAGGAGAGTTGAGCGGGGGGACAAGACGAAGGTGGGGAACAGAGGGAAGTGGGAGCGGGGTGCAGGCGGCGGTGGTGGGGACGATGATGAGAAAAGGAGCGGCGGTGGTGGGGTTGAAGATGACGATGAAAGAGGAAAAGAAAGGGAGAAAGGAAAGGGAAGAGGAGCGGAGGGAGCGGCGGAGGAAAATAAAAGGGGGGGGGGGAACCCTACCTGTTTTCTTCAATTAAGAAACGGGTCGGGTCCATTTTTGGACTGGGTAGGATTTGGGTTGTGGGCTGATCTGAAAAATGTGGGTTGGTCATTATTGGACTGGTATTAAATGAATGGGCTAGTCCGAAGTGTTGGTTAATTATTTGGCCTGGGGTGAATTAAGTTGGGCTGGTAAATTAAAATGATACCAGGTAAATTAAAATGTGGACTGGTATTGTGAATTGATCCGAAAATAATATGAGTTGATTGGGCTACTACATTTAAATAAAAGACTTATTTAAATAACTTGTGTTAAAATATTACTTAATATAAAATATGCAATTATTAGTGCTCAGATAATAAAAATGGCGTTGTAATAGCCGTGCAATAATATTTCGAAAATCCACAGTAAATAAAATTATTATTTAATTAGACGAAGATAAATGCGATGTGAGTGCGTAAACCGGTAAAATGTGCTAAAATGATAAAATAATAATAATAGTAAATAATAATAATAATAATAATAATAGTAACTGTAATAGAATAATAAAACGTGAGTATTAATAAGAGGCTAAAAATTATAGTAAAATATAAATATATATTTTTTTTAATTTTCCCAAAATATTAGAAGCGTAAATAGGTATTTCGGAGGAGAGGCGGGACAAAATTGGGTGTCAACAATAAGATGCCCCCGAATATAATAAGCAGGTACAAACGGGCATGACGATCAATATCGTCCTACGGGGTGCCGTCCACAACCGGATCCAGACTCTCCAAATAAGTGTAGAGTGCACTAAGATGAACCCGACTATGTCCTGATATCTGGGCTGCGGTAACTCTGTCACCCACGTCTGACCAGGAGGAGGCTCGTACCGAGTGTATAGTGGCTCTCCATTTACCCGCAATTCAAAAAGGACCTTCACATCCTGCAGTGTAATCGTAGCCTCACCAGTGCGAAGTTGAAAGGTATGTGTCTCCAGCCTTCACCGGTCAACCATGCTGTACCCGACCAACAGACACGCAACGATAGATGCCGCCCTGAAACAATATCTCCAAGATGCGAGGGTGTGGGGGGCGCTTGTGTAAAAGAATCCACGCTCTCTGCAGCCTACGGGGACGGAGCCTAGTCAATGTCCCTATAGTACCAGCCCATAATAACTCTAACTTATGATTGCCTTGCAAAGACAATACTGATTTATCAGCGGGGCCCCGGTGAACAGCGGACCCCGAGTGATCATCGGGCCCAGGGGGAGCATGCGGATCCATGAAAGAGTCCGGTTTGTACAAACTAAATTAGTCATTATTCTTGAAACGAAAGATAAATTATATTAATTAATTAATAATTTGTAGGAAATATGTGAATTATGTAGTATTATATCTTGTGAATAATTAATATGGGATAAATAATTTCACAAATAAATAAAATAACAATGGCATAATTAACATAATAGGAGATTACTATATTTTGGGAGTATGTAGTCTTTATGTACGTGCGTTGCACGAATATTTCTTGTCGATTTTTATAATATTATTTATATTCTATTGATAAGCAACTTGAAAAAAAAAAATATCTACTTATTATCTTGAATACAATATTTATTTTGAATGTATAAATCTTTATTAGATAGTCTTTTCCAAAAATTATTTTCACTCTCCAACCAAATACTGGAATAAAAATAATTATTTTCAATATAACTTTCGTCATATTAAATGTGCAGTAAATTTAATATGTGATAGGAAAGATACATATGTGATGGCAAAGACCTTTAAGTTAATTAGTTTTGAATTATGTGATGGCAAAGACTTTTAAGTTAATTAGTTTGGGAGTCGAAATTGAGCAGTAATATTTGTTTAGAATTCTATTTTGAATATGTGATGTATTTTTAGTTGACCAAATAGCCAACACAACTACGCTAAAATTAGACTAAAAGAGCATATTCGTCGACCACATATTTTTCTACAAACTTTACATTTTTATCGTTAACTTATGTATTTATGAAAAGAAGAACTTTAACTATTCTTTTTTAGATAATCTTTTTTTATTTAACATATATATTCATGCTTTTAAAATAATATAGATTAACAATTCATAATCATTTACAACTTGTTTGGATGGTTGTTACCTATTGTATTATATTGTGTTGTTAGTTTAAATACAATGTTTGCTTGATTGTTACTTTAATTTTATTGTATCGTATCGTTAAATACATCGTTATGTAATGACGAAAGGTCCTATTTTTATGTAACGACTGATTTGGTCCTATACAATACAACACAATACGATACATTATGAAACAATACATAACAATCATCCAAACAAAGTGTTAACAAAATAATAATTCATTACCAATCTACTTCTTTCAATTCATAAACAATATTTAACAACTAATGAATTCATAATCAATATTTAACAAAAAATCAATTGACAAAATAATAATTCATTAACAATTAACAAATTAACAACTCATAAACATATAACAAATTAACAATTCATAAACATTTAACAAATTAACAATTCATAAACATTTAACAAATAATGAATTAAAAAAAAAAGGGAACAGTGGCAAAAGCCAGTGCCCAGTTCGATCAAACAAAAAAAAAATTATTATTTTTTGTTTGAAAATTAACGACGATTAAATGTTAAACATGCGTACAATATAATGTATATAACAAATTAATAACAAAAGTTCATAGTAGAAAACCTTAATCGAATTTTTTTTGTAGAGTTGTGTTAATCGAGCTGTACGCCGCTTTTTCCCAGAATTCGAGCTTAGAATCTTGCTCCTCGACTTGAATATACCGAGAATCTAAACTTTCCCGACGAAAATTAATAGAAAACGACTTTTTTTGATGTGGGAACCACCTTCAAATCGCCTCCAATGGCGTTTTTTAATTATTTGTTTTTGCCACTGGAGGGACCAGTGTGGAACCTGATGGGATTTTATGTTGGGTGATATAGCGCAATATTTTACTGCGCTATAGGTAAGAGAAATTTTGGTTTAGCGTAGTAAAATACTGCGCTAAAGCACTTAACAGCTCTGTCACGGTTAAGTGCTTTAGCGCATTATTTTACTGCGCTAAAGATAGTTATGTAACTTTTTTTTTTATTGGGGTATTTTGATTTAAAATGTTTTTTTTTAGTATCTATTTAAAAAAAATAATCAAAAACTCATAAACTTAAAGTATTAATTTTGTTTCTGACTCTCACCAATTCCAATCGGCAAGTTGATGATCTTATGCTATGTGCAGCGGGACCGGACTTAAGTGGGACAAGTTCTGTTCTCCTTTGTCATTTCATTAAATGGTCAACTTATACTTTTTATTGTGTCCACAAAATGGAAAATAAACTTCTACCGAAGAATAGACATGCTCAAACACACATTCTACAGAAGACGGATTCTCCCCACATGTCACGTTCTCATTTTCTGAAGTTTCTGTATTGAGATGCTCTTTTTTCTTCTCATCTTTATTTAAACTATCTAATTTATAGTTGTAGATTATTTCAAATAAACAAAAAATAAAAAACAAAGGGGTGGGGGGGGGGGGTGGGGGGGGGGGGTGGGGGGGGAGGGACGACTATGGGTGAGGGGAGAACAAGATTCCTTCTGTCTCAAATTATTTGTTGGTTTTTTGCTTTACACGCCTCATAAGAATTGTTAATTAGAACAAATATTTGATCTAGTTTATCTTTATTTATGTCTAAATTATAATATTTTTTTCGTTAAATGTTTACTCTTTTTATGTGTCATTTTTATTGATAAAAAAATTTAAATATAAAATAAAGAAAAAATAATTAATTATGCCTTAAACTTTTAAAATAACAAATAATTTGATAATACTATTTTTAGTAATCAAAATAAATAATTTAAGAAATAGGAATTGTGTTTTTCTCCAAAAAAAAAAAAAAAAAAAACAAGAGCACGGAGTAATATAGTGTACTTAGACGGTTTTGCCGGATAAATAAATATTGCTCATATTGTTTGGTTTATCAAAGCATAAATCACATATCATTCTTTATCCCTTAAGTGCTTCATAGTTTTTTAGTTTAAGTCTCATTTGAACTTAATTTCTTAAATTTAGATGATAAGCACCCTCCATTTTCAATCCGAAAGTTGTGAGTTCGAATGATTAAGGGAGCAAAAGGAGAGCTTCTGATCGGAGGGAAAAAAAACCTGATTCGCATAAGAAAAAAATAGAGACAATAATTTCATAATTAAAAGGAGTAAAACATATTTTTCCTCCAATCTAATTTTTGTGACACCGTTTGATCACATACATAATTTGAGAAAGCTTTTTCTTTTTAAAAAAAATTATCGTCTAAAATAAATTTTAAATATTTTCATGATTATTAATAATCTCATTAAACTTAAAATGAGAATCACAAAATCAAATTATCTTTAAATATTGAATATGACATTCTTTTTAAGGATTTTTTTTTTTTTTTTTTTGTAAAATTACTACACATACACATAAACTAGGACAACGAAAATATTATTAACTTACGAATATGAAGAATTTTTGTTATAACGCTGAAATCCAATATATTTACATGGTAACTTAACTAATACTATATCATTAAATATTACTAACATCCCTTTCACATTAATTTTTAAGTAGTTAGCTAATCCACTAAATAAATAAAGGAAGAAAAAAGTAAAAAGGCGGAAAGTAATAAAAAACACAAATACAAGTGCCAGAGAAAAAACCAAAGGGAAGCTGGGCCAATGAATACCTGATTTTCCTATTCTTCTCTCCTTCAGTTCTTCTCATCGACTTCGTCTTAGCCATGACCAGCTCCTCTGCCTCCTCTCGCAAGGTTTTCTTTCTCTTTTTCCTTTTATGCATATGTATATATGATCTTTTCCCTCTATTTGACCCTTTGTTTGTGGATGTGGGGTTTTTGTTGGATTCTTGATCAGACGTTAAGCAAGATAGCATGCAATCGACTCCAGAAAGAGTTGGTGGAGTGGCAGGTCAACCCCCCTGCTGGTTTCAAACATAAAGTCACTGATAATCTTCAAAGGTATAACCTATTCTTGTTTTTATTAGGTTTTTTTTTTATTTTTTTTTATTTTTTTATGGTTTTCACTGAATTTCTTGGTTACCCTTTTAGCCCACTGGAATTTATGATCTGTGGTCAGTAAAGATTCTTTGTTAATTTTTGCTTTATGTCGAGTAGAGGGTATAGAGTTAGAATAAGTTTTGATTGATGTGGTTCTTTGGTGAAAAGGTGGGTAATTGAAGTTAATGGTGCTCCTGGAACTCTGTATGCTAATGAAACCTATCAGCTTCAAGTTGATTTCCCAGAACATTATCCTATGGAAGCTCCACAGGTGAGTACACTTTGTACCTTTTTTGATATGGTAACCCTAGCCCCCCACCCCAAATCTACCAACCCAGATCCAAAGAGTTTTTTTTTTTTTTTCCCACTTCACACTCCTGGGGACTTGGAGCCTCAGAGAAACGGTAAAGTTGTCTCCGTGTGACCTATAGGTTAGGGGTTCGAGCCGTGGGGTTAGCCACTAATGCTTGCGTGGCTGTCTACATCACACCCCTTGGGGTGTGGCCTTTCTCCGGACCCTGCTAATGCGGGATGCTTCCCCTTGGGGTGTGGCCTTTCTCTGGACCCTGCTAATGCGGGATGCTTTGTGCACCGGGCTGCCCATTTTACTCTGTGACTTGAACAACCAACCTCATAGTTGGAGATGTAGGGCCCTCTACACTATGCTATCACTCCTTTGTCTACTTAATGGTTGATACCGATTGATGTTATTCTCGTATGGGGGGTCTAAATATCATTGTTTCTTATTAAGATTGTGATTGAAACTCATATCCTACTTATTTTGGCTGACTATATTGATGCAGGTGATTTTTGTGCCACCAGCTCCGCTACACCCTCATATCTATAGCAACGGGCACATTTGCTTAGGTAGTTATATATGTAACCAAATATCATCTATTCTTACTACCATGAGTAGTTTATTAATTTGGTCATTGTATGTTGTTTAAACATTCGATTTTCCATGCACGGTCACGTGGTAAATGATTTGTGGTGCATACTTGTTTCACTGTTAAAGTTTAGATGCTTGGTATTATGGTGTGCGAAGTGGTTTAACGATCTTTTTTCTAAGAATTGGTGTGAATGGTAGATTGCTGGTCAATGTCAATGACATTATTGCATCGTCTCAGTGGATTTTTCTTTTTATTGACTGATTTTGATTCAAGTCCAGTTCTATTTGTTTATCCGTACCCTAAGGGAACAATAGTCAACATCCGATATTAAAACATAAATCTTTTTCTTATGTAAAACTCTCTTTGCTAGGGTTGATAACACTCTGAGTAGAATGTTATTTAAACTTGGTCAAAAAGAGCATCCCCTGGGTCACGGGGAAATCTCTTGTACTTCCTTTGAACAGATCCAGTTTGGTATCTGAATAGGCTGAAATTACAATTCTGAAACTGCATAAGCAAAGAGAAAGAGATTCGTACTACTTATGTATATGTATGCCTTTTCATTGGATTGTGCGTGTAATAACTGCTTCTGTGATGCTCTTTCTGGTAGGAAAATCTTTTTCTTTTCCTTCTTTTTAATGTAATGCTGTGCAATTGTTTAAGCGCTCGACAGGATCCCATTCTTTAAGAACATTATCACTACCAACGACAACGTGTACATTCTTATTGTTATTTTTTTGGTAACCGTGGTGTCCGGGCCAGCTTGTGCGCACCTCGACCAACATATACATTCTTATTCTCAGAGTTCTGTTATGAGAATTCAGTTTTTAGGTTCGTTTTCGATTTTCTGAAAGAAAGAAAAAAACCCACCAAATTGAAAAATCAAAATTGTTGAGATATAGTATGCAAAATTTATCTAGGATTACTTGATCAAAATTGTCCGTGCGGCTTGAATCACCAACAAGATATGGTTTAAGGCTTCAGGTGGCTTCATGTTATGTATCCTAGGTTCCCAACACTTGACAAGATCTCCTTCCTTAATAGTTCTATCACTACCAAAGATAACTATTGTAACATTTGTCCTTGCGGCTTGAATCACCAACAAGATATGGTTTAAGGCTTCAGGTGGCTTCATGTTATGTATCCTAGGTTCCCAACACTTGACAAGATCTCCTTCCTTAATAGTTCTATCACTACCAAAGATAACTATTGTAACATTCTTATTTCTGTAACATTTGTGAAACTGAGGTTTTTTGGCTTGGTTATCAGTTTTCAGAAAGGGGAAGCGAAACAAGAACGACTGAATAAACCAAAAAAAAAAAAAAAAAACTGAGATATCGTCTGGAAATTTACGAGGATTAATGGCTACGCACATGGTTCTGGTCATTATCTATGAAGCTTGAATCACAGACAAAATGTGGTTCAAAGCTTCAATTTGCTTTCGTTTCTTAAGTATCATGGCTCCAGATAAGATTAGGAGGTCTCTGTGTGTGTGTTTTGTTTCTGATGAAGAAAGAGGTCTGTGTGTTTTAAGTTAAAAAAGATATGAGTAACTAATCTTTTGCTGTACCTTCTTGGTACTTGCTTAAATATAATTACCATTACTTATCAAAATGATATGAGTAAGTAATCGAACCCTTTTCTTTTCTTTGTTGGGTACACAACATTTGAACATTAACAAATTGCTCCTTGGTTTTACCCCACCCTAATCTCACGAGCCTGATAGAGACGACCGCATTAATCTCTAAATAAGCTTCTCATATGTTTCATCTGTTCTTTCTAAATTTGAACTTTCTTGTGCATATGTTAACTAAAGCATTGGCTAAATCCAAAGTTCCTTGCCTGAAATGAAATTTTGTACCAAATAAACTTCAATATCTATTAGAGAACCCATTCACCTACCTACTCTTGTTCACCTCTAAGTTAAAGTTGTATTTATGTTTAACAAATAATATTGAATCTAAATTCTCTTGTGTTGACATGGCCGGTGATGTCATTGTCTTATCACATATTACCCTATTCAAACTGAAAGGTTTTTCAAATACACTGGGAATTTTTTATAGAAATCATATTCACATAACCATCCTTAAGTGACCTCTGGATTAGTATGGTGCTGAAGAGAACTTTTGAATTCCATCTTCTTCAGTTTTTTTTTCTTTCTGTAGTTTCTTCCTGTCATGCGGGTTTGCAGAAATCATATTAAGTGACCTTTGGATTCGCAAGGCGTATAAGAAGAAAACTTTGAAATACCATCTTTAGTTTCTCTCTGTAGTTCCTCCTGTCATGCTGTTACATAGCTGATTTTTGTTTATCCTCTGGGTAAAAAGTGAAAGCATAAACGTCCCATACCATACAGTTTCTCCTGTGATGCTGTTATATGGCAGTCTTTTTGTTTATTCTCGGTGAAAAGTGAACACTTAAAAAATCCATGTGCAGTTTGCTAATTGGTGTGCTAGCGCTAAGCTTACATTTCATGAAAGATTTTTTTGACATCTCATAGAAATTGGATATGCATCATCAGAACCAGCAATTGACAACAGCTTCTTCATGTCTTGCAGATATTCTGTATGATTCATGGTCTCCTGCCATGACGGTCAGTTCTATATGCATCAGCATTCTCTCCATGCTGTCAAGTTCAACTGTGAAGGTGCCTTTCATGTATTCATATTAATGTTAATTTGAGTTGATTTGATAAGATGCACCATGCGAAAAGCACCTTTATTCCAAATATGTCAGGACCTATTTCTTCCTTGTCTGTTTAATTATGTGATGCACCACATTGTTCTGCCAAGCTTCTCTTGCTTTATTTTAGTTTTAGTTCTTATTGGTTCCCATCACTTGTGCAGCAACGCCCTGAAGATAATGACCGCTATGTGAAGAACTGCAGAAACGGTAGATCTCCCAAGGAAACCAGGTGGTGGTTCCATGATGATAAGGTGTGAAGGGTGTCCATTTGACCCTTAAGCCAACATTGTTGCTTGGGCTTATTTTAAATCAAATGCTTATGGACAAACAATTCTACATATCCGTGGCCACTGCAAATGCATAACCTATGTGTAGCAAATTGGCCTCTACTGTCCAATATTTGTAAATGGAGATGATTTTCCTTTTGAGCTCCTTGTGCAACATTATGTACTCTTATGAAAATACACTACAGCCTAATTGATACCTCATGAAGAGTTTTCTTCAGGCATCTAAACTGCAAGTTTGCATTTACTTTGCTTTGTTCTGATTGGTGACTGTCTTTTCCTGAGCCTGCTGAGTAACATCAGGTAAATGATAGGAATGTATCTAGTTCTTTGGACCTTCCCTCCTCCTGTCGTCAGTTCTGTCTGCAATAACACAGCTATGCTTATGTGCACCCAATAGTGTCGTTTACTGGTCAATGAAAGTGGGTAAAAATCATGGGAAATAAGGGTTCAAAAATCAATAGAGATGAGAAATACTAGGTGATTTCTTCTCATCGACTATGTCTTGGTGCGCAAAGTTATCTAATACTTGTGCTAGTGGTAGGCAGTAGGTATTCAATGAAACAGTTGAGGTTAGCATAAGCGATATTGTCGTATTCAAAAGGGGAAAAAGGGAATGGGAAAAAAAAATTATTTCCGCAGAAACTCATCTGAAATCTGAATAGTTTGATCTTCTTCGTACTTGTACCGGCAAAGATACAAATCTCTAAGCAAAATGCATGATTAGTTTGATGTCAATATTTGTAAATGTGTCGTCCTAAACCAACACATTAATTTGTTAAAGTTGCTAAAACATGCATACTTCTGTCTATTCCAATATAATAATAGCTACTTTAGTCAGAATCCAAGAAAATCAACATTAGAGAACTGACAACTGAAGTTTTGAGGCTGGAATGAAATTACTACTCAGAATTAGGATTTCCCTTCTGTTCATTCCTCGACACTCTTTTCCCCCCCAAAAATGGTGGCATGTACAATGCAACTAAGACTTCCTTTCTCGCTTGAAATTAAAAGGCATCAATATTGCGAGGAAATAGCAACTAAAAGAGATTTTCCAGGAAACATTTTCTTTGGAAAACATTTTCCTTTGTACCGAACACACCCTAAGAATGAAGATCAAGCGAGAGAGCAAACTTTGATACATCTCTTCGAGTCTCCCTTTCAAACAGCCACAAACACGCATTAAGTAACAAGGTTCACATACAATATTATTAGATGTCAAAGATAGCTTCCATCTATTATTCTTGCTACAGCAGTAGCTTCATGAGTACTTGAACAAAGACTCAAAAAGAATATTTCTTTTCTGATAAATTACAAAGACTAGAATATTGTACATCAGCCAGTAAATGGTCTCCTTTTTACATTCTCCTTAGCATCCTCCTGATCCTGATTCTATTTGTACTCCTGTCAAACTTGTGAGTACTTTTTCCAGATATCGTTTCACTAGTGTAGAATCCTAATGGCTACAACATGAATGGGAGGCAAAAAGGATGTAAAAGAACTAATACTCTCTCCTAAATTTTAGCAGGTTTAGGACATTCTCATAGACAATGAAGGTAATTGAAGCTGCAGGGACATTTTTCAGCACGTTTGGGGTGATACCTCTGTAGAAGCCTCGTACGCCCTCAAACCTGCAAGCTCAAAGAAAAGAATAAGAGGATAAAAAATCAAGGAGCATTTTTACCAATAAGGGGGTTCTACTTCTCTCTTGTTTTACGATTTTTAGATGAAGGGAAGAGGCAGAATGGAAGAAATTTAGGATTGAGAGAGGACTTAGAAAATTTGAAACATTTAATTTGCTTCCCCTGCATATCCTTTTGAATTGAAGTATGCTTTTAAAGAGTTTGATTTGACTGAAAACCTTTTTCTAAACTTAATGGTCTTAAAAATGAATTACACTGTCAGCATAGAAAAATTAAACCAAAGGAATTTTGAATTTCTTCAGCTTTTGTTTATTCTCAGTTTGATTCTTCTCTGATACCGAGCCACGTTAAGAGCATTAGATGTACTTGTATTTAGATTCTGAAAGCATTTCAATATAAAGCAACTCAATGCTTGGCGTTCGTGTACAGGTAATCAAGTGCATCAGCTGTAAATAAGGCTGAAAATCATCCTGACCTTGCAGTTTCCTTCACAACATGCCAGCTATCCATGTATCTCGGAACTCCACTTGTACTTGGTCGTTGCTATTCAAAGAGAAGATAGACCTTTAGCTACTCTACAGAAATCAAAATCAAGAGCCACTAGATGCTTGTCTACTGGGAAGAGTTGTATCAAGTGTCACATAAGGCAGTAATATGAAAAGCAGTTACCTGCAATCGGGATCGCACAACCTGAAATGGTTGCATTTAAATTCATTATCAGTTAAAGAGAGAAGCGAGGGGGCACAGGGTAAAAGATTGTTGGAACAAATAGGCACTTTTAGGCGGGTGCTCCATAATGCTCTCAAAACCATCTGTCCCCGAACCCATGTTCCGAACAATAGAGAAAAGAACAAACTTTTACACCCCTAACATACCTGAAATGGGTATGTCGTAAGAATGGCTGCCAGCTTAGAAGAAGCTCCTAGTGTTGCATAGTCAACTGAATTCTGTGAAAGAAACTAGGGTATCAGAATGAAATGCTTTATGTTGAAGAAGCTCCTAGTGTTGCATAGTCAACTGAATAGAAAAGTTTTTGCTTACAAGATTTCCTAAGACACCTAATTAATGTTTTTGCACAAGTACCATGGCCAAGTAACGAGGCAAGGGAAATGTAATACTAAGGGATGGTTTGGTATGATGGATAAGCAAAAATAGTGATGGGACAAAAATTTAGTACCACTTCATCCTTTGTTTGGTTACTAATCTTGGGATAAGTTATCCCAGTATTAAAAATAGTACTGGGATAACTTATACCCACCAGAGGGTGGAATAATAATCCCGGGATAACTTATCGCAGGATAAAACAACGAATTGACTAAAATAGCCCCGAGGTTGAATAATAATCCTTCCCTTTCCTCATTTCGTTGTCTATTTTTTCCATTCTGTCTATTCACCTTGTTGAATCTATCTTATTTTAAAACTAGTTCCTGGAGCTTCATCTGTAATGACTAACAATTGAAGCCTTTGCGTAATGAACACATTATGCATGTTCTTAGCAACTTGGCAAATTACAGGTTCTTGATCCCTTTTGCTCTTCCTCTAAATGTTGCGAATAGTTGTGCAATGTTTGTTGGATTCTTGAATTTGGAATGGTTATATTTCAGATTGCCTACCATATAAATCCAAAAGAGTAAAGGGAAAGAGGTTTGTTCTAATGCAAAACAATGCAAACTTAAGATCATAAAAGAACTATAAAGGGCATCAAATTGACAAAAAGATAAGGGAAAATGTATCATGGAAAAGAAAAAAGAAAAAAGAAGAAGAAAGAAGTCAGCAGATATATTTAAAAATTAATTGATGTGTTTCAAACGGATAAAGGAGCAAGAAGAGGGGAAATTTAGGCATTTTAGGTTAAATAGGGTGGAGGGTATTTTTGTAAACAAACAACTTCTTCTAAGAAATTAAACAATGCATGTTAATTTTAATACAACATACCAAACAATGAATAAGAAATAATCCCAGTATAACTAATCCTAGCATAACTAATCCCAACATAACTCATCCCAGTATAACTTGTCTTCAAACCAAACAACCCCTAAGAGTTGGACAGCGTATTCTCATCTAGGCCATTTACCCATTAACTTTAAAATCCTGCCCAATCTGTACTCGTTCTTTATCAGTCTAACCACATCTGAATTCCAATATCTAATAATACATACAGGGATCATTTTTGCTGGTCATCCAAAGATAAAAACAACTATCTAATGGAATTACATCCAAAGAAAGCAATAAACATTGCTTTTAGAGCCTTACCAACAAGTCAGCAGCTGTCGCAAGAGTGTTTTCATTTTCCTGAGCTTTCGAGCTAACAAGAACTTTGCGAAATTCTTCATATGCCGTGAACTGAATAGCACCATGTGTAACCTGCTGAAGCAACAACAGACCAGCATGTTTCATGAATGAAGGGTTACATTTCAGCATTAAATTGGTTGTATATTGTTTAGATAATCTATCCAAAAAGTTAAATAAATTATGAGGGTTAACTTTGAAAATTTACGTCAAGATAAGAACACATTCATTTACAGCCTTTACAGAATGAAATATGTGCAAGAACTGAAGAAAATGGAATTCTAACCAGAAATAGGCCTGGCATAAGCCCCTTGTAAAGTGCTCTCCATCCTTCTTCTTTGATTATGGTTTTTAAAGCATCTGAATCAATCCATAAACAACAAAATTCCTATGAAGTTAATAAGTAGGATAGTAAATACAAAAAAGGCCAGTTGGATAACTGAATGTGCATGCACATAGAAAATATGGCAGAAATTGCAATGGAACCTACAAAAAGAGGATACAAAGGTAGGAATTCTTATACAAAATTAAGATGGAAAGAAGTGGTCCTAGTGCTAAAGTTAGATGAATACACAATGAAACACGATGTTGACAAGTTAATACAAGAGTGAAACAGACCATGAAATCCGGTGTATGGACGTATCTGATTCGGAGTCTGAAGTTGCAATCTTGTTTTCACAAGCCAAATAGGGTTGGTGCAAAAACAGACCTGAATTCCAACAAGCACACCTTTTAAGACATGATATAGTCTTCATATTAGAGGGATGTCTTAAAGTTACTGAAATAAGCATGACATATTTCATTCACCTAAAGATTAGCATGTCAACCTACTAAGTGATCAATCCGTTGTCATCATAACTGAAAAAGGGGGGAAATGTTGTCCATAAAAGGATCAACACAATCAAATTTGTTTGTTTATAAGATTCTCCAGTTCCTCTATTTAACTAACACCTAAGCACACACATTTTCTGGTTTGCCAATGATCGAGGGGAATCAATAAGTTCTATTTTTCTTTCTTGGAGTCCAAAAGAATAGGTTTATTACTCGACCTTGCCTATCTTTGAGAAAAAAAGGATTTTACACTGGTAACTCGTTTAACAACAGTGAAAGTAAGGGATTCATTACCAGCAAGACAACTATAATTGCACGCCTACAAGGACTATTACAGCAAATAAAGAATCAGATCCTCCAACTATCTATCTTTGACACCCCTTCCAAAAACTGGTCAATTGAATGCTGAACATTTGAACCCATGAACATGCATTGTTCTTTCATTAAAGCATCAGTGACTACTGACCTGTGCTCCTGCTTCTGCAGCTGAAGCAAGGTGAAGGCCTGGACTCAGCTTCTCCCGGTTTCTCAGATACCTTTGCTTAGCCTTGCTATAGCTACAGAAGGAAAATTTCAAAAAAAATAAAAATATATGAGTTAGAGAAAGATGTCTCTCAAGCCTAGAATGTAAGAAGCATCAAAGAGAGAGCAACCTAATATGTTGACTGCTTCTAACAAGGAGAACATTGTCTCTTACAAGCAATCCCATGTATGAAATAATGACTGTTACCTCTAAGTCTCTAACTTACATGTAATGGATGTAGATATTAATATTAAGTGCTGTAAATTCAGTGTGAAAAACAGTAAAGTAAATGTATGTTAAGAAATCATTTTTCTGTTAATTGATAAGTCAATGGATTATGTTAGCAGAATAATACTTACAGATTGTCAATCATTAATTGACTACACGAGATCCAAATGAAACAATCAATCCACTGATACTGAAAGACTCAATGGGATACCCCTATGTTATCATTTCTAAGTGTAATAGATTTCATAGATATAATAACAAGCTCTATCAAATCGAGATTTGTTCTTTCACTATATTTTGATATTTTTATCTCCTTTTTATTGCTTCACAAAGGGGAACCCAAATAAAAATAATAAAATAGACCAAACTGAAAAGGGGAAATCCCTTCAGGTATTGAATGAGACTAAATGCTGTTTTGCATACTCCTACACAACTTGCATAGAGCAAAAACTTCACAGGAGAAAGAAAAAAAAAAAAAAAAAAAAAGAGACTCACAGAGAAGCCTACTGCGAACAGGAAGACAGCTAAACATGCAAAAGGAAATTATGTTTCCCAGAAATGGTTCCAAAGGCGCTTTGGAAATCTGGGAAATGAAGTTCAGTATTTAACCATTTCCAATGAAATAGTATTATCAAGGACATTAGTAGAAGATGTTACTTACAAGAACTTTATCAAAAAAAAAAAGATGTTACTTACAAGAAAAAATATAAACCCCATGAAATAGTTGACCCAAGAACCGCAGGGTAAAAGCCAGCATAAAGTCCTCTAAGACCCTGATGCAAAGACAATATGATAACTTAACAAATCGGTCATATTGGTGGAAACATGAGCACATATATTAGCAATAAGGTAAACATTCAACAATCAGCAGCATAAAAATTCAATAGTGGGCAGCAAGGAAAGGAGCTTCATCTTCAAAAGCATATGTCAGTGGGATGTTTGATTGTGATTGACAGAGTGTGATGGAGTTTCTTACTATGATTATGTTATAAGGCTGAATAATTAACTCTACCAGTGAGAACAGGTAAATGAAACAAGAAAGCATTCAGTCAAGATTTGCAGTAAAACCGGCGTGTCCAAGCTGGTGTGAGCACCACCATCTCACTCCACTCTTGACATTCAAATAAAGGACTTAACCATATTTATAAGAAATCAATTAACCTATCTTTCCAGTTGGAGTAGCCATATACAAACTGTAGTAGGATATACTTCCTCTCAACGGTTCCAAAATGATTCTTGAGTCAGAAAATGGATATTGGATATTATAATGTGGAGAATTCACGAAAACAACCATAAAACTCCATAGTTATCAAATATACTAGCGTCCAGACGAACATGGCCTCATTTCTCCTTATAAGGATGCTTACCAAAAACAAGCTATTTAGATACATTAAACTATGTGCCGAATCCTTATAGAGAATCGAACCTATTCGTTTGAACATTGTTTTTTCCTGAAGCTGATATTACCAATTTCGGAAGTCAAAGTTTGTGAAACTCGCATCCATAACAAATTGGAGTATATGATTTGTTATTCGAATCAAGAACTAGAAGGAAATACATATGTAGGAAAGAAAGAAGAAAGAAACCTCAGTTCTGGCAATGGCAAATAAAGCGTGAGGAGTGTTCCTATAGGCGGGGACATTGGAGATTCTTCCGTCGTAGACTATGATATTTACAACGAATCAAAGCTCCATATATAGAGAATAATTCATTAGCAATAATAGGAGAAGAGTAGTTACCTTGGAACCTGGTACGAACAACGTCAAGGGGATGTGAGAAAGTAACGGTGGCGAGGCCAGCCGCAGCGCCGGCGGTCGCGTTCTCCCATTGCCAGTCTGCCGACGGCAAACCTGCCATCTTTTTCATGCCTTCGTCTACCGTTGGCTACGCGGTCACGCCTCCTCAGAAATTGTGGGAAATTTTGCTACTCTCTCGTCTTCATTTATTAATTTTTTAAACTAAATTAGATTAAATTAATTCAATAGTGTTTATAATTAAAATTTAAAAACTAATGAAAAGTACTACTCCAGTAGATACTACAAGTTATAATTATGTGATAAAAAATATATTTTAAAATATTCATCAAAGTGCATATAGTTTGACTCTTAAAAAAACGAAACATAGCAACTAATATAGGGTAATTTGCACAATTGTCCTTCAAAGGCGCTGGTCTTTAATTTTTGTCCCTCAAATTGCTGGTATTTATTTTTTATCCTTTGCTTAAAAAGGTGATCAAAAATATCTTGAGGTTCTGGATTCGAACACCGCTCAGTAAAATAAAAAATAAAAAAAAATCGCAAGGCATAAGTTTATATGAAACTATGCCTATTTGCTATATAGTTACATTAGAAACTATGCCTATTCACTATGTAGATACATTAGAAACTATGCCGGACACGGCAAAGATTTCTGTGAAACTACATAGAACCTATGCCTAAGGCATAGTTGTGAAATTAAGGCAAAACTTCATTTCCACAAACCTTTACCGGACATGACATAGATTCCATGTAACTTCGCCGAATAGACATAGATTCATAGAAATATATGCCTTGCTAAATTATTAGTTTTCGACTCTGGTAGGGATTGAACCCAAAATCTCTAATGCGAACAGAGTACTTTAGCCCATAAATTTTCATTAAATAAGAAGTAGAGGTAAAAATTAAAGATCCGTCCGAATTGAGGGACAAAAATTAAAGACCAGTACGTATGAAGGGAATCCACGCAATTTTTTGAATAT
The DNA here is from genome assembly GCF_019175385.1 of Lycium barbarum. Classification (NCBI taxonomy): domain Eukaryota; kingdom Viridiplantae; phylum Streptophyta; class Magnoliopsida; order Solanales; family Solanaceae; genus Lycium; species Lycium barbarum. The sequence goes on from NC_083348.1 coordinate 92,311,580, forward strand.
TTACAACTGCACTATCTTGCATTTTGGTAGCAAATCACTAAATCTTGCGAACCACTTAGACCATCTAATCTAATCAAACAAACCATTAATTTCTATTTGGTGTATTGTTCAAAATACAGAAACAACCCATCCTTAATTTCTTCGGATATAATGAGAATTGTCCATGCATTGAGTTAGAATACCATGAAAAAAAGTGTAAGAATGACATTGATAACTAGACAATTCAAGAATTCAACAAGAAGATCATGGCGGGAGGCAAGACACTATAAGTTCATCTACAATGTTGTCAGTTTCCTCGTCTATAATCGCAAAGGATCACAACCAAGCAATCATCATCACTCCTGTCTATTAACTTGAAATGTGAATTAGAAACAGAAAAGTCCAATTCTTTCACTGTGTGTCAACCTTGTCATGATAATCTCAAACCTCCGGAGCCTAAAAAACTTAAATAAAAAAGTACAAATTGGTCTCTACTGGAATGAAAACTAACGCATGGTCGCAAAATAAACGGTAGTTTTTTCAGCTCATAACCTATCAAACCTATAACATTGTGCATCCATATTAAGATGTCAGTTCAACCAAACAGCACTACAATGTCCCAGGAACCTTCAAGGTCTCCTTTATTTGAAATAGAAAAGATAGCCACTGGGCTGGTTAATATGCTTGCTCAGTAACCATGAATCTCCCATCCTGAAGCATCACCAAATGCAGATTCTGTTACAAAGTCATGACCTCTAAGCTCCCAAACGTTGCAAAGATACAATCAAGGAATCTGTATAAGCACGCAAAGAAAACGTAAGCACTAGTGCTTCCCAAGTCATTCATCTTTAATCTCATAAAGGAAATGAATGATATAAGTAAAATCCTTGGCCAATGAACTGCGTCACAAAATAACTACAAAAATGTAATGTGGTTCGGTTGGTTGAGCATGGGGTTTTCATATGGAGGTCTCAAGTTCGAAACCACCTGCCTACGACAGCAGGGGATTTCCTTCTGGGTCGAGCTCGTCGCACGAGGCTTGCCTAGTGCAGGTTATCTCTCCTGTGTGGTTTGCAAGCTATTGCACAGGAGCTGGGTTTACCCTGTGCGCACTCAAAGGTAGCCGCTGCAGGTTCCCATGTCATAAAAAAAAATAAAAAAAAATCTTATCTCATCTTCCCACTCCCATCTCAAACAGTTTGATAGACGAAGGTTAATCCTCCATGAGACTATATCTTAGTGTTAAGTATCTAAGACGTGCAGGTTAATAGATGTTATTCACAACAAGTAGATATCTACATGACTAATTACACGGTATTTTGCAAAAAAAAATAAAAAATCAACAGTGTGTTCTCTTAAAGAAAAGATAAACGTGACCATCTTTAAACAAATCAAATTAGATAGATATTGATGGTCCAATAGTAAACATCAGCTACACACTGAGTAAATTTAATCACATGGGAAGTAGAATTTCTTTTGGTTCCAAAACATCAAATAACGGAACATGCACAGTGAAGTCATCACCCTCTTAATTCTCCCATTTGGAACTCTGATAATATTTCCACCATTCACTTTTTTTTTCAGCCAGTCCCATTCAACTATTTTCCCCTAAAACTAATAAGAGAATCCCCAGGTAATCGAAGACCTTGCATTGTCTTCAACTTCAAGATGGGCTTGAGAAACATGAAAGAGAGCTTCAGACCAAAGGGGAGCACTGGCACAACAGTAAGAGTTGTTGCCGTGAGGTCAGGAGATCATGGGTACAAGCTGTGGAAACAACCACTTGTAGAAATGCAAGTTAAACGATGTCTACAATAGACTCCTGTCGTTCCCAGATGCATAGACGGAGTTTATGGCATCGGGTGCCTTCTTATTTAACAGAAATTCAAACCACCCAAGCTGTGTAATCAGCCCCTTTGAGATACATTTACAAGATACACATCACAAAAAATCCACTAATTCTCCATCAGCCAGCAGATTATGCCAAGGAAGATCCACATTTCATGCGTAACGTGCTAAAAAGAAAAGAAGATGACAACTCTAGTAAACTCAAGCTTCCCCCACCCCGATAACAATAAATTGTACCTACAATGTATATTGTATAACAAAGTTTCAGCACTAGTCCAACTTATGCTTCCATAATGTATATTGTATAACAAAGTTTCAGCACTAGTCCAACTTATGCTTCCATGTAGGTTTGTACCATAATTTTAAACTAATTCATGAGATACAAAGGATTGCTAAAAATACAGGCAACCCCCTATATTACCGTGGGCTGATATTAGGACATTGAATGGACATGCTTCAAAATTGTCATACAAAAAAACACATCAAGTAACCAACATGTGGGATAACAGAATCACACTGCTCAGGAGAGCAAGAAATATAGCAAGTATCATGTGTTTCGCCAAACATCATAACCAATTAGAAAGCAATAACCTTGCTTTAGAACACATAACAATTTTCCAAATATATGTAACACAACCAAAAATCTTTAATCTCACAGTCTCTATATCACAGCAACACAAAACACAGTAAGAAATATCGGTCCACCTTGGCTAATTCCCTATTACAAGAGCTCCATTCCTGATTCAAATTCATTAGCAACATTTCAATTCAAATGGCATAAACAATTACCTCACTCCATTGTAACTTTCGCTCCAACAGCTTTCATCTTCTCAATAATTTTCTCCCCCTCCTCTTTAGTAACCCCTTTCTTCAAACTAGCTGGAGCCTTTTCCACCAACTCCTTAGCCTCTTTAAGTCCCAGATCAGTAAAAGATCTCACTTCCTTAATAATCTTAATCTTCGACCCAGCATCAAATCCCCCTTCAAGTTTCAAATCAAACACAGTCTTCTCCGCTTTTTCTTCCGTCTTTCCAGCACCTCCAGCACCCTTTCCCTTCATCCCTCCAGGGCTAAATCCCATTCCAGGCATCATCATTGCCATTACAGGCATTTCCTCAATACCCATTTTCTTCCTTAAAACCTCACTCAAATCAGATACTTCCAGTAATGTTAGACCTGAAATCTCATTGACTATAGCTGATACTCTCTCTGACGGGGCTGGCTTTGATTCCTGAGCAGCCGTTGTGAAATTTGAACAGTGGGTTTTGGAGAAAGTTTGAATCTTGGAATGCGGAAATGGTCTGGAGTGGGAATGCACATAAGGTGTTTGATGATATGTGGAAATGGTTCTGGAACGGCGAGACAAAGAATGAGAGATTAATCGATTGAAGGACCTCATGATTAGTGCAGAGCTTTATGTCATAAGAGATTATTAGGGAATTGATTGGACTTTGTAATAGTGCCGGAGATGGTGATTACGGTGGCGACCCGAATATGGGAGAAACGCGAAGGTTGGGGAAGTGAGGTTTTAGGCCTAATACATGGGAAGTATTAACTTGGGCCCCTTAGGTTGTGGAAATGTTTTTCATGTCTTATAAGTTTGAGACTTTACAGATATTCCCGTCAACTAAAGATAATAGATCATGATTTTGTTCCAAAATTCCTGCCCATCCGGCCATGATTTGAAATCATGTTGATTTGACGTTTGAAATTTTATTTGAAAATGCAATTTGGATCTCAGAAGTTATACTTTTTCTCATAAACACCCCGCAGTTTATCAAAACTTCATCAATGCTTATGATTTTACTAAATGAGCAAACTATAGTGTTACGTCCCGTATTTTTATACATTGGGACAACCCGGATTAACTATGATAAATTAAGGCCAAGACTATTCCGGGATTTGAAGTCGGGACTTTTGACCCTTGATTTTATTTTGAGACATAAGTTATATATGAAATTGTGGGCATTGAACAATTAGGAAAAATTGGGACCACAATTCATAAAATTGGAATTAAAAAAATCTTGCAAAAAGGGGCACTTGGCCGTGTGGACTTGAATGGTCCCACACATTGTTGTGGCCAATTTTAATTGGTCCAACACATGTGTGGGCCATAAACAAGTGGAGATATTTTGTGGGACTTAAAAGATGACTTTCAAGTCATCTTTCTTCATTATACACTTAGCCAACAAAAAAATCAAGAAGTTGGAGAAACAAAACCCATGGCTCTCGGCCAAACCATAGAAAAACCAAATCCAAATTGAGCCGTTCCAAAATTATTTCCTTGGTACAAATCAACTATTTTGAGGTCCCTAAGTAGCGTGGAAGTGTTATTTGGGTCACCCAACTATTCGTTGTGGCCATTTGCAAACCCTAGCCTTCTTGTGGATTGAAGAAGAAAGGTGAGTTCTAATCTTGTCTATGTGTTATAAATGTTGTATGCATATTATAGTATGTCAATATGGATGAAAAATCATGAAATGTAGTATGTTGGAAGTTGGGTCGTGTATGGTGTGTGAAGTTGTGTAAATGGGTGTTGTGACTAAGTGAAGAATTAACTCTATTTAGTATGCTAATTGTTGTAGGGTGAAGAAATGAATGAGAACTATCGATGTATGTATATAGGTGGGTATGTAGCTGTGTATATAGCCTCCAATTTGTAGCAAAGAATGAATTAATATCGCTTAGCGTCGAAATGGTTGTTGTGATGACTTTTATGTTGGAAATAAGAGTTTAATGTCCCAAAATTGATATGGTAAATGTGCGGACTGATTTGGAGAATTGGCACACTTAATGTAATCTTTATTTATGAGGACCATCAACATATGTATATGTGTAGTGTGGACGAATGTGGGTCACATAATATGCCGAAGACCGCATTAATATCGCTTAGCGTTTTAGTTGTCGCCGTTATGAATTCTAGTCGAAAATGAGCATTTTAATGACTCAAGATTGATGTTGAGATTGTGTGGGCTGATTTGCTTGCTTGTTGTGCGTTTGACGTAATTTGTATATTTATGAAAATGACATTGTTATATTGTGGATTGTTGATACAAAACATAAATTGAAATTGAGGAATGTGAAAGGAGGGCTGTTCTCGGTTTTTGGGGGCTGTTTTCGGCCACATTGGATTAAATTATCGGATTGTTGGAAAAATTTTGTGAATTGTTTAGAATGTCTTTGAATATTGTTGGTAAAGATTCGGGTTGATAATTGGATGTACGAGCGATATTGTGGCTTGAATGTAAGCCGTCGAGTTAGTTATTATGAATGTTGTTGAATGATGAAAAAAAGAGTATTAATGTAATATTGCCTTTCGAATTGATTATCGATGTTGCTAGGTTGGTTATTGTGGTTGTTGTTGTTGATTTTGAGCGAGATAAATTCTCGGGTTGGCCTATTTACAGGGGAAATGCTGCCGAATTTTCTGTAGAATTTAGAGTTAGTTTGGAATAAATAAATTGCTTAAGTGCCTATGGTTAATATTGGATATTCGTTGGCATATTTGTAGGCCTTGGGGAGCCCGAGGCGTAGATTGGGATTAACTTTAGATCGGCTAGCTTGGAGGGCGTTCGAGGTATGTAAAGCTCCCACCTTCCTTCTTTTGGCATGCCTTAGTTTGGATAAGCTAGATTACGAACCTTTAGGAAAATCCTATGATTCGAAATCCGAGCACGGTATGATCTATATATATTCCTTGGCACTCTCATGTATGATTTGATAAAAGTATGAACCATTACGTCTTTGAAATAATCGCCTTCCGAACTTTGTATAAAAAGGTTTCACTTTAAAGAATTTCGAAATTTTTGAATGTCATATCTTTCGCATAAAGGCTTGGATTGTTTTGATATTTTCGTATGAGTTTGCATGGCCTATGATGAGTATGATTTCTATAGGCGGGCCCGACTCGGATAAATACCCGACTGTGGGTCCCGCGACGTTCTTTTATGTAATTCAGAGAACTTTTGAAAGAATTTGATATAACTATTACTTCGATTTGCAAGTATGATCATTTTACTTATGTTTGAGGTTATGATAATGGTTTTATGCATATGGACTACTCACGACTCTACTCGTGCATTCTGTTATTCCCTTCGCCGAGTCCCGGGCCGGTTCTGTTAGAACCCGTATTTTTGTACAGTGGAATAATCTGGATTAATTACGATAAGTTAGGGACAAAATTTTTTCGGGATACAAAGTCGGGATTCTTGACCTTCGATTTTATTTTGAGATATAAGTTGTGCATGAATTTATTGGTATGGATCAATTAGGAAAAATTTGGGACCAAAAGTGATAAAATTAGAAGTGGAAAGTCATCCACAAATTCCATGTGGTGCCCACACAATTTGGTGTCATCTTTTAAGTGGTCCAACTCATTTAATGTGGGCCAAGGGACAACAATGCACTTCATATTAGTTAAAAGATGACCATGTATTCATCTTTCTCACTTCCCACAAAAAAAAAAATATCTAAAAGTTGAAGGAGAAAACCCCCAACCTCACGGCCAAGTTGAAAAAAAAATCAAGATCAATTCTAGCCTTCCAAAAATTATTTCTTTGGCACAAATCAACTATATTGAGGTCCCTAAGTAGCGTGGAAGCATTGTGGGAGCGATCAATCCACTATTTCTCATCTTGTGGAAACCCTAGGCTTGTGGAAGTTGAAGATAAAAAGGTAAGATTTGATCTTGTTCTTGTGTTATGATGGTTATATTCATGTTGTAGTATCTTATTATGGTTAAAAATCATGAAATAAAGAATGGTGAAGTGGATGCCATATGTATGAGGGTTGGGCGTGTGATGGGTGTTGTTGTGTTGTGATTGAAATTATGAATTAATGTTTAGTTAGTTGATTATGATCATTGTAAGGTGAAGAACAATTGGGAATCATCCATATATGTGTATGTGTAGTGTTGATTGAAATGGTTCACATTATATGACAATGAGCGAATGAATATCGCTTAATGTTTTAATCGTCGTCGCTTTGAATTTTATGCTGGAAATGAATGTTCATTGGTTCAAATTGAGGTTGTAGATGTTGCGGACTGATTTGGGGGCTTTTGTATATTTAATGTAATTGGTATATGGGCGAGATAGTATTGTTAGAAGGTGAATTGTGAATACAAACCATAATTTGTAAATGAAGAAAAAGTTAGAGGGGCTGTTTCGGTTAGGGGGCTGTTTCGGGTAGCTGGAGAAAAATTTGGATTATTGGAAATGTTGTATGAATTGCTTAGAATGTCCTTAAATATTGTTGGTAGGGGCATGGGTTAGTATGTGAATGTATAAGCGTCGATTTTGGCTTGAAGGTAAGTTGTCGAATTGAATTTATGTAAGTTGTTGAATAGTGGAAAAAGAAAGCTATTGTTGTTGTATTGCTTTCCGAATTAGTTGTTGATGTTGTTAGGTTGGTTGTTGCTGTTGTTGTTGATTGATATGGCCGAGTTAAATTCTCGGGGTAGCCTATTTACAGGGGAAATGCCGCCCAAATTTCCGTAGAGTTAAGGGCGAAATTGGAATTTAATGCCCAAAAAGTCTTTAGCTAATGTTTGGCATTTTATGGCTTGTTTGTAGACCTTGGGCAGCCCGAATCATAGTTTGGACTTAGCTGGAGTTGGATCATATTGGAGAGCGTTTGAGGTATGTAAAGCAACCTTCCTTCTTTTGGCGTGCCTTAGTTTCACATAGGCTAGATTGGAGCTTTAAGGGAATTCCAAATTCGAGATCCGAGCATGTTATGATCCATATATATATATTCTTTGGCACTCTTATGTATGTTTTTATGAAATATGAACCATGATGTATTTGAAGTAATCGCTTTCCGAAATTCGCATGGAAAATGTTCGCTTTAAGGAATTTTGTAATCTCTGAATGCCATATTTTTCGCATAGAGGCTCGGATCGCTCCAATAATTTTTATAGGAGTTTGCTTGATGTATAATGGGTATGTTTTTCATAGGCGGACTCAGTTCGGGTCTATACTCGTCCGTGGGTCCCGCGACGCCCTTTATGTAAATTCGACAACTTTGAATCAAAAAGTGATAATTATTACTCCGATTTCAAATATGACTATTTTACTTATCCTTCGGATTTATAATAATGATTTTATGCATATGATTCCTCACTACTCCGCTCGTGCCTACTATGATATCGTTCGCCGGTTCCCGGGCCGGTTCTGTTGTCGTGCGCTTTTTGATATATTCCGGTGTTATGCTGTGTTTATGGTTCACCGTGCTCCTTGCTCGAGGGCCGGGTTCCACTTATGTTTGGCGTTATGCTGTGTTTGGCGTTATGCTGTGTTGTGATGTGTGACGGGGATTCGGAGATTTGAAACTTTCTGGTGTTATGCTGTGTTGTGGCGCCATCGACAGGCGGGCGACCACATTTTCCAGTGCCCTATGCATAATTTATACTTTGGGAATAAACATTTTGATATGTATTATTTTCTATATATCTGATTCGATTATTATTCAGATTTATTTCTGTACCTTCTGCTTTGCATACTCAGTACATATTTCGTACTGACCCCCTTCTCCGGGGGCTGCGTTTCATGCCCGCAGGTACAGACGCACAGCCTGGTGATCCACCTGTTTAGGACACCCTTTCTGCTATTCGGAGTGCTCCTCTCTTTCCGGAGCTTATACTTTTGGTATATATATTTATTAGTGCATTTGTATATATTCGTTCATGGGTACGGCGGGGCCCTGTCCCGTCATATGATTCTGTCGGTCTGTTTAGAGGTCTGTGGACATGTTTGTGGGTTAGGGTCTTTCTGTATGGATGTATGTACATGTCGTTTGGGTGATCCCATACGCCGAGGCGGCCGGTCCGCATATGTTGTTTGGGCGATCCTATACGCCGAGGCGGCCGGTCCGCATATGTTTATATCTTGCTTGGTTAGCCCTGTGTGGCTTTTGTTGGTATTTTCTGCGTGCAGGGTATATTGGATAGTCCGTAAAACAAAGGAAACTCTGCCGAAATTTTTCTGGAAATTACTTAAATTTGAAATAAAGCCTTGTCGGCTTCCGCCATATACTAGAATGAGTTGATGGAATTTGAGATAATACTTAATAGATGGGTTCGGGTGCTCAGATCGGGCACTAGTCACGGCCTACGGGGTTGGGTCGTGACAGAAGTGGTATCAGAGCGGTTTGTCCTCGGAGTGTCCACAGATCGTGTCTAGTAGAGTCTTGTTTATCGGTGTGTTGTGCACCACATCTATAAACAGGAGGCTACAGGACATTTAGGATGTTGTCTTTTCTTCTGATCTTAGATCGTGCGATAGAACTGTGCTATTAGGATGATTCTGTTTTGATCTGTTGTTGTTTTTCTTTCAGTGATGCCTCCGAAAAAGGCGACGGCCGCCCAGAAGAAAAAGGGCGTAGTAGGAGAGACCAGCCGGGCTCAGAAGGGTACTCGGACCCTTGCTCAGATGATGCGTGATATTACATCCCGGCCAGCCGACTCTGCTACGTCTTCATCGTCAGAGGAGTCTGGAGCAGCTTCACCATTAGCTCCAGGGGCTTCAGCTCCCGCGCCTCCAGCTCCTCAGCAAGGGGCGGAGGACAGGACACTGAGAGAGGCTGTGCAGTTATTGACCACTCTGGTAGCGGGACAGGCTCGCAGACGCGGGCGGAGAGATGATGATGATGACGATAGGCGTGACAGCCTGAGGGTTCGAGAGTTTCTATTATGTGGCCCTCCAGAGTTTTACGGGTCTAAGCCCGACGAGGACCCCCATGACTTTATTCGGGGGATGCGGCGCTCACTAGATTTGGTCAGGGCTTCAGAGACTGAGTCTGTTGAGTTGGCTTCGCATAGACTACGGGATGTTGCTGCTCACTGGTATGAGTCCTGGGAGCTATCCAGGGGTGAGGGTGCTACCCCAGCTACTTGGGACGAGTTCGTGACTGCTTTCACTCACCACTTTTTGCCCCCAGAGTTACGGCGAGCGCGGGTTGACCGATTTTTGCATCTGCAGCAGAGGGGTCGGAGCGTCCGTGAGTATAATATGGAGTTTGATTCTTTGGCCCGGTATGCACCTGCCATAGTAGCAGATATGGCCGATCGGATGCACAGATACGTGATGGGGTTAGACCGCTATTTGATTGATGGCTGTATGGCGGTGGCATTGCAGGCAGACATGGATATTGCCCGACTACAGGCTTATGCCCTAGGTATGGAGGACCGACATAGAGCTGATTATTCTAGCAGAGATCGGGACAGGAGGCCGCCCAAGAGGGCCAGATTCGCAGGTTATTCTGGAGACTCTCGAGGCGGACAGCCTCAGCAGCAGCAGTCAGGCAGACATCCTCCTCCGTCAGGCCGGGGTACACCCCCACAGTTTACCGGCAGGAGATCTGAGGGTGTCGGATATTCAGGGGCAGGCCCGAGCTCCAGGGCTTCAGGTTCACAGTTGAACAGAGGTTCCAGCAGTCAGATGAGGCCACCCAGACCTTTGTGTTCCTACTGTGGGAGACAGCACCCGGGAGAGTGTTTCCGAGCTACGGGTGCATGCTTTGTGTGCGGCCGTCAGGGCCATCAGATGAGAGACTGTCCGGCTAGAGGTGGTACAGGCAGTTCAGCTCAGTCTACCGGGTCAGCCGGTGGTTCATCTTCAGCCTCGGTGGCGATGCGCCCTGCGGGGCGAGGTACTCCAGCACCAGCAGGCCGCGGCAGGGGTCGTGGCGGAGCTTCGGGTTCTAGCGGTCCTTCGAACCGCATTTATGCTTTAGCCAGCAGACAGGACCAGGAGGCTTCGCCTAATGTCGTCACAGGTATATTACTGGTTTTCTCTCGTGATGTGTATGCATTGATTGATCCTGGTTCTACATTATCATTTATATCTCCACTCGTTGCTGATAAAATTGGGATAGAATCCGAACCGATAGAGCCTTTTGAGGTAGCTACACCAGTAGGGGATTCTGTTATAGCCAGTCAGATTTATAGAGATTGTTCCGTGATTATCTGTGGCCGCTGCACTAAGGCGGATTTGGTAGAGTTAGATATGATCGAGTTTGACGTGATTATGGGTATGGATTGGCTAGCTTCTTGCTATGCTAATGTTGACTGTCAAAAGAAGATAGTCCGATTCCAATTCCCAGGGGAGCCAGTTATAGAGTGGGCAGGTAATACAGTATCGCCGAGGGGTAAGTTTATTTCATACCTCAAGGCTGAGAAAATGATCAGAAAGGGGTATATTTATCATCTGGTCCGTGTTCATGATTTAGAGGCAGAGGCACCGACTCTTCAGTCAGTCCCAGTGGTTAATGAATTTGTAGATGTATTCCCAGATGAGCTTCCGGGTCTACCTCCCGAACGGGAGATAGAGTTTGCTATTGATCTGTTGCCAGACACTCAGCCTATCTCTATTCCTCCGTACAGAATGGCACCTGCAGAATTAAAAGAATTGAAAGAGCAGCTGAGAGATTTATTGGAGAAGGGTTTCATTCGGCCTAGTGCGTCACCCTGGGGAGCTCCAGTATTATTTGTGAGGAAGAAAGACGGCTCGCTGCGGATGTGCATTGATTATCGGCAGTTGAATAAGGTAACCATCAAGAATAAATATCCCCTCCCCAGGATTGATGATTTGTTTGATCAGCTGCAGGGTGCCAGGTACTTCTCGAAGATAGACCTGCGATCGGGTTACCATCAGGTACGGGTACGAGAGGCTGATATTCCCAAGACAGCATTCAGGACCCGATATGGGCACTATGAGTTCAGAGTTATGTCTTTTGGGCTGACAAATGCCCCAGCAGTATTTATGGACCTGATGAATCGGGTATTCAGACCGTTCTTGGATATGTTTGTGATCGTATTTATCGATGATATTCTGGTTTATTCTCGGTCAGAAGCAGAGCATGCAGACCATTTGAGGACGGTACTTGGCACACTTCGGCACCAGGAATTATATGCTAAATTTTCTAAGTGTGAATTCTGGTTATCTTCAGTGGCATTTCTGGGACATATTATTGGGGCTGATGGCGTCCGGGTGGATACCCAGAAGATCGAGGCCGTAAAGAATTGGCCTAGACCTACGACGCCGACAGAGGTGCGTAGCTTTCTGGGATTGGCTGGTTATTATCGGAGATTCGTGGAGAAGTTTGCTTCCATTTCAGCGCCTTTGACAAGGCTGACTCAGAAGGGAGCTAAGTTTCAGTGGTCAGATGCTTGCGAGCGTAGCTTCCAGTTGCTGAAAGAGAAGTTGACTACGGCTCCAGTCCTGACTCTTCCGGAGGGTCCAGATGGGTATGTGATTTATTGTGATGCCTCTGGTATTGGTTTGGGATGTGTGTTGATGCAGCATGGCAGGGTGATAGCTTATGCTTCCCGGCAGCTCAGAAAACATGAAAAGAATTATCCTACTCACGATTTGGAGCTGGCCGCGGTCATTCATGCCTTGAAGATGTGGAGACATTACTTATATGGGGTTCACGTTGACATTTATACAGATCATAAGAGCCTTCAGTACATCTTTAGGCAAAAGGAGCTGAACTTGCGGCAGCGGAGGTGGTTAGAGTTGCTGAAAGATTATGATGTTGACATTCTCTACCATCCTGGGAAAGCTAATGTTGTGGCGGATGCACTCAGCCGCAAGTCTATGGGCAGCCTAGTAGACGTGCCATCAGAGAGTAAAGAAATGGTTCGCGATATTCATCAGTTGGCTAGTCTTGGAGTTCGCTTGGCTGATTCTGGAGATGTTGGGGTTTCTGTTCGAGGTATTGCTGAGTCCTCTATTACAGAAGATATTAAGCGGCATCAGTATGAGGATCCTATTCTGGCAAAGTACAGAGACGCAGCGCGGGCACAGGAGAAGACTCCGTTTGAGATTTCACCTAATGGAGTGTTATTTCACAGAGGCAGATTGTGTGTACCTGACGTTGCAGGGTTGCGGCGACAGGTTATGGGCGAGGCACATTACGCCCGATATTCTGTTCACCCAGGGTCGACGAAGATGTACCATGATATCAGATGCCTATATTGGTGGGACGGTATGAAAAGAGATATAGCAGAGTTCGTTGCTCAGTGTCCAAATTGCCAGCAGGTTAAGATTGAGCACCAGAAGCCCGGTGGGCTATTGCAGGAGATGGAGATACCGACGTGGAAGTGGGAGATCATTAATATGGACTTTATTACAGGTCTACCTCGCACTCCACGGAGGTATGATTCTATTTGGGTTATTGTTGATCGGCTGACGAAATCAGCCCATTTTCTTCCGGTTCGGACCACCTATTCAGCTGAGGATTATGCCAGGCTTTATGTCAGGGAGATTGTACGACTTCATGGAGTTCCGGTGTCTGTTATTTCCGATAGAGGTGCCCAGTTTACAGCTAGGTTCTGGAGATCGTTTCAGGAAGGATTGGGAACCCAGGTGAGCCTGAGTACAGCCTTCCATCCCCAGTCTGACGGACAGGCCGAGCGCACTATTCAGACATTGGAAGATATGTTGCGTGCCTGCGTTATTGATTTCAGGGGTAGCTGGGACGACCATTTACCGCTTGTTGAGTTTGCATATAACAACAGCTACCACTCCAGTATTCAGATGGCACCCTATGAGGCTTTGTATGGCAGGAAATGCAGATCTCCGATTGGTTGGTTTGACGTGGGTGAGACTCAGTTCATCGGTCCAGATGTGGTCCAGCAGGCCGTGGATAAGGTGAGACTTATTCGAGAGAGATTGCTAGCGGCCCAGAGTCGACAGAAATCTTATGCTGATAAACGACGTCGACCGTTAGAGTTTCAGATTGGCGATTGGGTGTTCCTGAAAGTGTCGCCTATGAAAGGTGTTATGAGATTCGGCAAGAAAGGGAAGCTCAGTCCGAGATATATTGGGCCGTATCAAATTATTCGTACAATAGGCAAGGTGGCCTATGAATTAGATCTGCCAGCTGATTTGGGAGCGGTACACCCGGTATTTCATGTTTCTATGCTTCGTAAGTGTATTGGTGACCCTTCCAGAGTTTTTCCTGTAGATGATATTCAAGTCACAGAGGAGCTATCTTATGAGGAGCAGCCTATAGCCATATTGGATCGTCAGGTAAAAAGGTTGCGGAACAAAGATATGGCTTCTGTTAAAGTGCTGTGGCGGAACAATAACCGAGAGGAAATGACCTGGGAAGCTGAGGAGCATATGAAGAAGAAGTATCCTCATTTATTTTCGGAACCTACAGGTAATCCAATTCTCTATTTGACTTTGTTGTTTGATCAATAAATGTATGGTTGTGATAGTTGAGAAGGAAACTCCCCCAAATTGTTTGTATGACCCGTGAGATAAATCTAACATTCGCGGACGAATGTTCTTAAGGGGGGGAAGATGTTAGAACCCGTATTTTTGTACAGTGGAATAATCTGGATTAATTACGATAAGTTAGGGACAAAATTTTTTCGGGATACAAAGTCGGGATTCTTGACCTTCGATTTTATTTTGAGATATAAGTTGTGCATGAATTTATTGGTATGGATCAATTAGGAAAAATTTGGGACCAAAAGTGATAAAATTAGAAGTGGAAAGTCATCCACAAATTCCATGTGGTGCCCACACAATTTGGTGTCATCTTTTAAGTGGTCCAACTCATTTAATGTGGGCCAAGGGACAACAATGCACTTCATATTAGTTAAAAGATGACCATGTATTCATCTTTCTCACTTCCCACAAAAAAAAAAATATCTAAAAGTTGAAGGAGAAAACCCCCAACCTCACGGCCAAGTTGAAAAAAAAATCAAGATCAATTCTAGCCTTCCAAAAATTATTTCTTTGGCACAAATCAACTATATTGAGGTCCCTAAGTAGCGTGGAAGCATTGTGGGAGCGATCAATCCACTATTTCTCATCTTGTGGAAACCCTAGGCTTGTGGAAGTTGAAGATAAAAAGGTAAGATTTGATCTTGTTCTTGTGTTATGATGGTTATATTCATGTTGTAGTATCTTATTATGGTTAAAAATCATGAAATAAAGAATGGTGAAGTGGATGCCATATGTATGAGGGTTGGGCGTGTGATGGGTGTTGTTGTGTTGTGATTGAAATTATGAATTAATGTTTAGTTAGTTGATTATGATCATTGTAAGGTGAAGAACAATTGGGAATCATCCATATATGTGTATGTGTAGTGTTGATTGAAATGGTTCACATTATATGACAATGAGCGAATGAATATCGCTTAATGTTTTAATCGTCGTCGCTTTGAATTTTATGCTGGAAATGAATGTTCATTGGTTCAAATTGAGGTTGTAGATGTTGCGGACTGATTTGGGGGCTTTTGTATATTTAATGTAATTGGTATATGGGCGAGATAGTATTGTTAGAAGGTGAATTGTGAATACAAACCATAATTTGTAAATGAAGAAAAAGTTAGAGGGGCTGTTTCGGTTAGGGGGCTGTTTCGGGTAGCTGGAGAAAAATTTGGATTATTGGAAATGTTGTATGAATTGCTTAGAATGTCCTTAAATATTGTTGGTAGGGGCATGGGTTAGTATGTGAATGTATAAGCGTCGATTTTGGCTTGAAGGTAAGTTGTCGAATTGAATTTATGTAAGTTGTTGAATAGTGGAAAAAGAAAGCTATTGTTGTTGTATTGCTTTCCGAATTAGTTGTTGATGTTGTTAGGTTGGTTGTTGCTGTTGTTGTTGATTGATATGGCCGAGTTAAATTCTCGGGGTAGCCTATTTACAGGGGAAATGCCGCCCAAATTTCCGTAGAGTTAAGGGCGAAATTGGAATTTAATGCCCAAAAAGTCTTTAGCTAATGTTTGGCATTTTATGGCTTGTTTGTAGACCTTGGGCAGCCCGAATCATAGTTTGGACTTAGCTGGAGTTGGATCATATTGGAGAGCGTTTGAGGTATGTAAAGCAACCTTCCTTCTTTTGGCGTGCCTTAGTTTCACATAGGCTAGATTGGAGCTTTAAGGGAATTCCAAATTCGAGATCCGAGCATGTTATGATCCATATATATATATTCTTTGGCACTCTTATGTATGTTTTTATGAAATATGAACCATGATGTATTTGAAGTAATCGCTTTCCGAAATTCGCATGGAAAATGTTCGCTTTAAGGAATTTTGTAATCTCTGAATGCCATATTTTTCGCATAGAGGCTCGGATCGCTCCAATAATTTTTATAGGAGTTTGCTTGATGTATAATGGGTATGTTTTTCATAGGCGGACTCAGTTCGGGTCTATACTCGTCCGTGGGTCCCGCGACGCCCTTTATGTAAATTCGACAACTTTGAATCAAAAAGTGATAATTATTACTCCGATTTCAAATATGACTATTTTACTTATCCTTCGGATTTATAATAATGATTTTATGCATATGATTCCTCACTACTCCGCTCGTG
This sequence comes from Lycium barbarum, assembly GCF_019175385.1. Lineage (NCBI taxonomy): Eukaryota > Viridiplantae > Streptophyta > Magnoliopsida > Solanales > Solanaceae > Lycium > Lycium barbarum. Next base: position 92,327,739 of record NC_083348.1, read on the forward strand.
CCTACTATGATATCGTTCGCCGGTTCCCGGGCCGGTTCTGTTGTCGTGCGCTTTTTGATATATTCCGGTGTTATGCTGTGTTTATGGTTCACCGTGCTCCTTGCTCGAGGGCCGGGTTCCACTTATGTTTGGCGTTATGCTGTGTTTGGCGTTATGCTGTGTTGTGATGTGTGACGGGGATTCGGAGATTTGAAACTTTCTGGTGTTATGCTGTGTTGTGGCGCCATCGACAGGCGGGCGACCACATTTTCCAGTGCCCTATGCATAATTTATACTTTGGGAATAAACATTTTGATATGTATTATTTTCTATATATCTGATTCGATTATTATTCAGATTTATTTCTGTACCTTCTGCTTTGCATACTCAGTACATATTTCGTACTGACCCCCTTCTCCGGGGGCTGCGTTTCATGCCCGCAGGTACAGACGCACAGCCTGGTGATCCACCTGTTTAGGACACCCTTTCTGCTATTCGGAGTGCTCCTCTCTTTCCGGAGCTTATACTTTTGGTATATATATTTATTAGTGCATTTGTATATATTCGTTCATGGGTACGGCGGGGCCCTGTCCCGTCATATGATTCTGTCGGTCTGTTTAGAGGTCTGTGGACATGTTTGTGGGTTAGGGTCTTTCTGTATGGATGTATGTACATGTCGTTTGGGTGATCCCATACGCCGAGGCGGCCGGTCCGCATATGTTGTTTGGGCGATCCTATACGCCGAGGCGGCCGGTCCGCATATGTTTATATCTTGCTTGGTTAGCCCTGTGTGGCTTTTGTTGGTATTTTCTGCGTGCAGGGTATATTGGATAGTCCGTAAAACAAAGGAAACTCTGCCGAAATTTTTCTGGAAATTACTTAAATTTGAAATAAAGCCTTGTCGGCTTCCGCCATATACTAGAATGAGTTGATGGAATTTGAGATAATACTTAATAGATGGGTTCGGGTGCTCAGATCGGGCACTAGTCACGGCCTACGGGGTTGGGTCGTGACAGGTTCTGTTGTCGTGCGCACTTTGATATACTCCGGAGTTATGCTGTGCTTATGGTTCACCGAGCTACTCGCCAAAGAGGGTCGGGTTCCACTTATATATGATGTTATGGTGTGTATGGCGTTATGCTGGGTTATGATATGTGACGGGGATTCGGAGATTGAAACCTTTCTGGTGTGATGCTGTGTATGGCGCCATCGACGGGCGGGCGACCATATTCTTCTGTACCTTCTGTATGACTTACATTTTTTTAAAGTAAACATTTTGATACGATGGATTTGTACCTATTCTCTGTACTACTATTTCATTTATGTCTCAGGTTTGCTTCTGTATATTCTGCTTTGCATACTCAGTACATATTTCGTACTGACCCCCTTTCTTCGGGGGCTGCGTTTCATGCCCGCAGGTACAGACGCACAATTTGGTGATCCACCAGTCTAGGACACCCTCTTCTGCCGTTTGGAGTGCTCTTCTCATTTCGAAGCATACACTTTTGGTATATATATATTTTGTTCGCTATGTACGTATATATTTGCTCAGGGGTACGGCAGGGCCCTGTCCCGCCATATGTTTCTGTTGGTCTGTTTAGAGGTCTGTAGACGTATTTGTGGGTGTGTGTGCCTACTTCTGTACAGATGTGTTCGTGTGACCCTATTCGTTATGGCAGCCTTGTCGGCGTGCACTTTGTATATGTTTTGGGTCGTTGCGCCATCCGTTAGCCTTGTCGGCTTTTGATACATCTATTAGCCTTGTCGGCTTTTGATACATTTGATAGCCTTGCCGGCTTTTTGACATATATATATATATATATATATATATATATATATATATATATATATATATCCGCATACGGTTGCGTTGAGATGTGTTTGAACAGTTTGATATGGTTTTAGACGGCATATAGTATTTATGGCCGTATATGCTATTTGTGTGTGTGATTCGATTGAATAAGTATGTCAGGGTGCCCAACTAGGGCGCCAGTCACGGCCTACGGGGTTGGGTCGTGACATATAGTTCATAAACAAGGTACCAGAATATCCTAAGACATTGCATTAACAAATCGCATATCTTTATATTCCTTTTATAGATAAATGCTTGCGATTACACGCTGTTACAAACTTCAAATAAACATCATTTTACAAATATTTACTGGTCCAATGAATCAACAATAGTAGTAACTAGCTATTGTTTAATATAATCCTCTCACAAAGTATGAACAATCTCTTCACGTGGAGCACGTGTCTTTTTTGGCAAATTTAAAATTATGGTCTTTTGTTTGCAAAATATAAATGGGTCAAGTTTTAATTTAAAAAAAAAAATTGAAATCCTGCCTTTTAATAGGATTTGAGATTTGAAATCATATTTCAAATTGAAGTTAAAGTTTAATTCAAATGTCATAAACAAACACTGTTTTTAAATTTGGGCTCCAAATTGGATGGCCAAACTACTTAGTTTATGTAAAGCATTTTCTCATTGTTTGAGTTAGTTTTTGCTTTATGCTTTGTTTTCTTGCAATCCAGAGTTAGTTGGTCAATGCAGGCGTTTATATTATTACAATTCTTCACTAATTATTTAAATCCTTTTGACCTCAGCCCTACAAAGTTTTGTTTCTCAACTGATTTAATATAAATATTTGTAACTTCTGATGGTTTGATTCCCTCGGTCCAATGCTAAGATGAAGTGTGATGGTGCTAGAAAATAAGATTTGCAGACGTTACAGACTGATGGTTGATAATTTTATCACACTTTTAACAAAGAAACTCAAAGTACACCTCAAACAAAAGGGGGTCTATGAGGACGGACACAAGCAGGGAAATCCCCAAGGACAATAAAAGGCAAGAACAATGCAGAAAAAGAACAAAGTAGAAAATACAAAACAGCTTAAAATAGAGGCAAAATTATTGATATCTGCTGCTGCAATGAAGGTACTGTGCTCTCTAAGAGGAGTTGATCTTCCTGCAATTCTTCCTGATCTCCCCACTGGAACCTGTCAAAGGAGAAATGTTGCCCATCTTAACCATAGACTTGGCGAAGTGGTCGAAGAAAAGGGCATTATTCTCTGCATATTGTTTCACCAAGGCTAATGATGCTTGACTCTTAGTTGCAAGAACTTGGTCAGAGTTCAGCAGGCCCTTTGAAGCCAACAAGAGCTTGAAGTAGCTGTTATCAAATTTTGTGGGAGAGACAAAGTCCAAGAAGAATAGATTGTTATCTCCTCCAGATTTTGGACACTTATTGCGCAATTGGGCAGCATATGATTGATCCAGAGTAGAGTCTGGTTTATTATTTCCTGACTGATTGTAGAGCCTTTGTCTGAAGCTGGTGCATCTTGAGTTTCCAATTGTGTGGCTCCCTGCATTACAATATATCGGTATTCAGTATGATTTCACGTGTTATAACTAGCCTGGCTAAAAGTTAAGTAACGTCTAGGGAAGAGCTTAGACCAAGGGAAAGCGCTAGCAAAAAGAGTAACATTTACCAGATAAAGCTACAAGGTCAACAAGATCAAGTCCTTGTCTCTGGAACTTAGAGAGAATGGAATTAAATGTGTTGTTTGGAGCAGGAATATTGTTGTTGGAGCCACTTAAACTGGCGCTTCTGGAGTCTCTTCTTCCCAATGGAACCTCCCAGCTTGGTCCACCAGCCTATATGGAAAAAAAGAAAAGAAAGGTAAGTCGTGTTTTTCCACCCTAAAGAGGCACTCTGATAAAGCTAGTATATATATGTGATCTACTTACTAATACAGTAGAATCCCTAGCAGCAAGTGCCAAGATATCAGCGCACGAAACAGTTTGAGGACATTCCTTCTCCAGTGCAGATTTAATGTCGTCAAGGACTTCAAATCCACGAGCTGAATTCTTGTTGGGGTTTGATCCTTTTTCTGATACTATACCTCTGCTGCTTTCCAGAAGCAATGATGCATCACATCCCTACATGACATAGTGAAACAAACAGTTAGCCATCAGTTTTCACATCTCTATCAGCATGTATACACACACTTCCTCATAATCTTTAATTAAGAAGTTCAAAGCCCCAAATCCCAAAAGAAAAATGAGGCTTTATATTGTATATACTCTCACTGCAAAAATAACTTTTACCCAGTGTTTACTCTTGCATGTTGGTATGCTAGTGCACTTCCTGTTCAGAGTGTTTCCAACTTATAACTTTCTGCCATGTAAACATTGTCATGGCACAATTTTCTTTTATTACATTTACATTTAACAGGGTATAGACAGGGGACTCATAATTATTATACTTAGTGTGATGAATATTTTGTCACAGGAAATATGTTTTACCTTGACAAAACAATCGTGGAAATGGAGCCTCAACAGCGAAGCAGCCATTCGGGCTTCATTGGCAACAGCCTTGGCAACAACAGACCTGACAATTTCTTGCGCTTTTGGGCATGATTTGTAATAATAATGCGGGTATAGATTACCATTGTTACTCTTAAAAGAGAAACAAATTGGTGCAAAAGCAAGGAGAGCTATGAAAATGAAGAAGCTCATGGACCTAGCCATCTTGAAGTCCTAAGCACCTTTAGTGTAGTAAAAACTTAATCTGAATACTAAAGAAGGCCGGTTGATTTGTTGTGGTGAAATTGAGACGGAGTTTACGGGTTTATATAGTGTGTCCAGTGAAAGAAGTGTTACAAAGGACCGACAAATAAATGGAGTTGGCAGCTTTTAGTTGGGATAACTACAATTATGCATGATTTTAATTTGCCAAGCGAAGAAGACTTGTGTTGTACAAGTAATTGATGATAATTGATTTGGTCCATGATAGACAAAAGACTTTCACCAGCTACGTAAATTTTCCAACATTAACACAATTGTAATTATATATGCAATACAGGAGGTTGATTACGACTCTTTACCTTAGTAATTACTATAACTACTTGTTGACTTAGTTATTTTCGAGCCTTTGTAAAGTTGATGAAGTCCACTTCTAGAGAACAAATTAAAAGGAAATAGAAGTGAAAAGAATCAAGTCTTCTTAAACAAATATTTATTGGGAGAAAATTGCCGAAGTTCATCTACTTGTCAATGGATTTGAAAATAATAATGCATAAATCGGCCAATAGTCCTCCCCTAACCACTACCAGACTTAATAAATTGTACTCGGCTTTAGTGGTATATGGAAAGTCTTTAATGGATATAATAAAATAAAGCACGAGAGAAGGACTTGATCTGGTCAGCCCCACAGGCCCTTGATTGCTCAAGGCATGAAATATAAAGTAACAAAAGAGTTAACATAATACACAGAAGCCGCACCTGCTTTCTTGTCAAAAGAGGACATCAACATTATTTATTTATGTTTGAGTTTTCATGTTATTAGAAGAGTATGTATCTCAACTTTTTCCTTTTGTTTTATCCTCTTTTCAGTATTAGGTAAAACCGAGAAAGTACTGAACTTCAATTCATTAGTAACTAGTAAGTAAACGGATATTTTCAATTTACAGTAATCTAAGATTTATAATTTACGTAATTTAATCAACTTTTCCGCTACGTACTGAGAAAGAGTATGCTTGTAAAACGTATCAAAGTGGGAAATTTAAACATGTATCAAACAAGACTAAGACAAATGTACTATGCTTGTTCTGCGTACTTTGAGCTACGTTATTGACAGTATCTTCTCTAATAGAAACGGCAATACGTGTTTAGTAGTAGTAACTACAATAATGAATTTGTGTAGGGGTTATCTGCTCTCGTGCACCGCAATCTATCGTGAGCTACAAATGGATAAGTGAAAGCGAATATTAGATGAATCCTATTTTGGTCCTATAATGAATGAACAAAAAAATATTCAGGTAAAAAGGGTTAGGAGAACGGCTCTGCTACTCTCTTCAAACATGAGCAGAATAGGATTTATGCTTCATTTATACGAAAGAACTGTGGTTTAGGATGATTGGCTATCTCAAATGTATGATCATCCCCAAGGAACAGTCCTGCGTCCTTTATGACATATTTGCAAGGTGTTAGGTCCAAGGTTTCACCTATTAATTTTGATGATAACAAACCAACATAAGTTTTAATAAAAGAACATTTACTTGTGGTAAATTTATTTTTGGTATAGGTTTATTTGATGAAGAGGGATTTGGTGAAGATCTAATCAAATAAGGAAAAGAAGATATTACGAGATGGAATTATGAAAGAAGATGTGGAAGAAAAATACTTACTCAAATCAAGGTGCAAGAATTATGGAAAAAATATTTACTACGATTCTATGAAAGAAAAATATTCTAGAAAAGGAAAAGATCGAGATCAATTTGTTACGTAAGGAAGGCCCACAAATCTATGGAGTATCAAGATATGCCAAAAGTCGTAAGTGCACAAAAGTGTTCATGTTCGGAGTGATCAAAGTCCAAATGCTAGAAGACGAATGTGATTACATTCAAATTAATATAAATCAAGATCCAAGGTGAAATGAAGAGGATCTTGAAATTCTCTTGGGTTGCCTAAATAAAAGCTCGTATTTGTAAAAATCAGAAGAAGAGTTTAGAGAAATTAATGGGAAGAATGTTCGTTATGTTGGAAAGAAGACATTCTATAAAAGGGAAGAGATATTCAAATTTAGATCTCAAATTTGAATACACTTTGCTACAGCTTTGGAAGAAAGGTGATTCACTACAAGGAAAGAAATATTTTTTCTATGTAAAGAGCAAATGCACAACACGGGTAAAAGAATTATTGGAAAGGAAAGTTGAAGTACTGTATTGATAAAAAAGGAATTAGAGATTGGCTTTGGTTATAAAGGGAATATTCTCTATGGACAAAATTAGGGGAAGTCAATTGAATATGAATATGAATCTGAGATGCCATATATTATGGTATCAAAATGGAAAAGATCAAGGAGGATTGCTGGCCAAATTTCAAGGGAGCTAAAAATGGAAAAATCAATGAGTCTTAAATAGAAGCTTCTAGGGAAATTTAATTCTCTACATGAAGGGCCACGTATGATGAGATTCAATATCAACAATGCATTGCCAGGAAGAAAAAGATAAATTATTACATTGTACTATGTAAGGAAAGACCAACATCACAAGGGTATAACAATCATGGAAGGAAAGATGATTTATCAATTGGGTCAAGAAAGGAACGTTCAGCAAAATCCTTGGAGCAAATATTTTGTGCAATCAATTGAGGCAAAAATCCATCAAGGAATGCAGATACTACTTCAAATAGAAGATTCACCGTATCAAGACAATATTCCTTGGAGCATAACGAGCCACTATTTAAAGAAGAATTATTGAACTGGTTCAGTACGCAGCCACTTATACTTTCGTCTCAACCTTCTCAAGTTCTTTGTTCTACTTTTCATAAGCATTGTAATCTTGAGTGACTTACTGTGTAAACAAAAAAGAGAGGAGAGATATAGTATAGTTGGTGAGGCTTTGTATTGAGAGGTTGTGTCATTGTTCGTTTCTTTGGTGAGCGAGTGAAAACCAAAGAGTCGTTGTTGGTGAGCGAGTGAAAACCAACCTTGTAAACGTTGGTGGTGAACGGGGAAAACCACAAAGGCTGTACTCAACTCAAACTACAAAGAGCTTAAAGAGATAACCTCCTTGCAACCCAAGGGGACTGGATTAGGATACCACATTGGTTCCGAACCAGTATAAAAATTCATGGTGTCATTTATTTTATTGCTCTCATATTATATTCTGCACTCTTACTATTTATTGTGGTTTATACTTGTGCAAATCGAAGGATTGATAATTTTATGCAGGCTGTCTCGCTATCAGTCGACTAGATTTTTTTTAATAGGCTTACAATTCACCCCCCTCTTGTACTTTCACAAGGGAGCAACTTAATTAGGCAAACATGAATTTTAAGCTAGTTGAGGTTGGCCACTTATAAATCCTCTCTATAGTCTATTCATGTTGCTCTTTTTGGATACGTCTCAATTTGAAATTCAATAATTTAAATTCTCTGACAATAGAAGTTCTCTACTGACAAACAAATCTCTAATCAAATGAATAAACAAACTCACCTTAATACCAATTAATTGGCATCGCCTATGTGAATCTTTTGTCCAATATAATGATGATTATTTTCCTTCGTTTTGTTAAGTCTATACGAAATTTAAGAAATTATAGGTCTTTCGAGACAACTTTTTTTCATGTGCTTTTAGGTGTATGTCATCGGTATTTAGCTCCTTCAATCATTAAGGTTTCACTATGCTTACAAATCGGTGTATCTAGAGGTCAAATAATGTAAGACAACCAAATCATCTCAAACAATATTCTCTTATTTTATTTTTCATGTGTAGTACGTGCATGTTCTGCAGAATATGATCGTCTTGTATAGTCTTAACATCCATATTTATGCAGCACTCATCTTATAGATATGTTACTTTAGATACCCAACATTTACACCCATATTCGTATAACATGTCCGATCTTATAACAAATGTTCCATATTAGAAATGTTTCTTCTCTTAATTGAGGTAGGTATGTCCTATTGCATAGCACCCTAGTAACACTATATTCATTTTACACATCAATCCTATCTTTGATTCTATGTGTTACATTTTCATTTATCAAACTATTCAATCTCTGGGAATATCAAGTTTAGATATCTGAGTTGTTTGCCCTTGGGCATCACAATCCCGTTTAATCTTACATCAACTTCACTTTACTTATGCTGGCTACAAAATGAAATTGAGGTGGTATTTAAAGGGATTGTAGACTAAATACAAATAAGATTAGAATGGCCTTTCAAAAATAACAACAAACAATTTTTTGGTAAATAATATCTTGTAGTGTATTTTTTTAATCCCTATTTGCAACACACGTTTTAAACCTTGAGCATTTAGTGAAGAAACATTAACCAAGTTGTAAACACCAGGTATGGGTAAGTATTTACCAGAAAAGATTTAGGCTAAAGCCCAAACAGAATAAGAGTATACATTGTTAATTTTATAAAAATTCGACCAAAGTGAGAAACAGGAAGATTGAGGTGGTCTTTGTTATTTTTTGAAGTGCAGTAAGAATGTAAGATGATGATGATGTATTTGTGTATAGTCAACGTGCATTTATCATTAACATAATTAAAGAGAAATGTAGGATTAGCTAAAAGTTCCCGAAGAGAATATTTTGTGTACTCAAATTAGGAAGATACAAACTTTTCAAACAATACTACTGAAATCAATCAACTCTCAACTAGTTTGAACGGATTAGCTCGTATCATAGGATTAGGTAAAAGTTCCCGAAGAGAAAATTTTCTCTAATTTGATTGGTCATTGAAGGTATTAGATTATTACTATATATATTTCCTGTGTTATCTTATCCTTTTGACCTCGTCTCTATACCAATTTATGTTTGCCTACTGATTCTTTTCTTGGTTTGAATTCATTTGGCCCAGTGTTAAAATGAAGTATGAAAGCTGCTAAAAATAAGATCCACGAATGGTATAGATTCATAATTAACAATTTCCAAACAAATGGTACAAGCAATGAGATCACGAAAACTGAAGAATGTAAAAAGAGCAACAGAAAGATACATAGCAAAACAACAATATAAGGTACAGTTATTATTTTCTATTTCTGCAAATAAAAGTTGATGTGCTCTTTTAAGAGGAGTTGATCTTCCTGCAATTCTTCCTGATCTCTCCACTGGAACCTGTCAAAGGGGAAATGTTGCCCATCTTAACCATAGACATGGCGAAATGCTGGAAGAAAAGTGCATTGTTCTCTGCATATTGTTTCACCAAGGCTAATGATGCTTGACTCTTAGTAGCAAGAACTTGGTCAGAGTTCAGCAAGCCCTTTGAAGCCAACAAGAGCTTGAAGTAGCTGTTATCAAATTTTGTGGGAGAGACAAAGTCCAAGAAGAATAGGTTGTTATCACCTCCAGATTTTGGACACTTATTGCGCAATTGGGCAGCATAAGATTGATCCAGAGTAGAGTCTGGTTTATTATTTCCTGACTGATTGTAGAGCCTTTGTCTGAAGCTGGTACATCTTGAGTTTCCAATTGTGTGGCTCCCTGCATTACAATTTATCAGGATTAACTATGATTTCACGTGTTATAACTAGCCTGGCTAAAAGTTAAGTAACGTCTAGGAAAGAGCTTAGACCGAGGGAAAGAGCTAGCAAAAAGAGTAACATTTACCAGATAAAGCTACAAGGTCAACAAGATCAAGTCCTTGTCTCTGGAACTTAGAGAGAATGGAATTAAATGTGTTGTTTGGAGCAGGAATATTGTTGTTGGAGCCGCTTAAACTGGCGCTTCTGGAGTCTCTTCTTCCCAATGGAACCTCCCAGCTTGGCCCACCAGCCTATACGGAAAAAAAAAAAAAAGGTAAGTCGTGTTTTCCCCACCTAAAGAGGCACTCTGATAAAACTAGTATATAAATGTGATCTACTTACTAATACAGTAGAATCCCTAGCAGCAAGTGCCAAGATATCAGCGCAAGAAACAGTTTGAGGACATGCCTTCTCCAGTGCAGATTTAATGTCGTCAAGGACTTCAAATCCACGAGCTGAATTCTTGTTGGGATTTGATCCTTTTTCTGATACTATACCTCTGCTGCTATCCAGAAGCAGAGATGCATCACATCCCTACATGAAATAGTGAAACAAACAGTTAGCCATCAGTTTTCACATCTCTATCAGCATATACACACTTCCTAATAATCTTTAATTAAGAAGTTCAATGCCTCAAATCCCAAAAGAAAAAAAAAAGGCTTTATAATGTATATACTCTCAGTGCAAAAATAACTTTTAGCAAGTGTGTATTATATTCTTGCATGTTGGTATGCTAATGCACTTCCTTCCTGTTCAGAGTGTTTCCAACTTATAACTTTCTGCCATGTAGACATTGTCATGGCATAATTTTTTTTTATTACATATATATTTAACAGGGTATAGACAGGGCCCAGGGGACTCATTATACTTGGTGTGAAGAATATTTTGTCACAGGAAATATGTTTTACCTTGACAAAACAGTCGTGGAAATGGAGCCTCAACAGCGAAGCAGCCATTCGGGCTTCTTTGGCAACAGCCTTGGCAACAACAGACCTGACAATTTCTTGCGCCTTTGGGCATGATTTGTAATAATAGTGGGGGTATAGGTTACCATTGTTACTCTTAAAAGAGAAACAAATTGGTGCAAAAGCAAGGATGGCAATGAAAATGAAGAAGCTCATGAACCGAGCCATTTTGAAGTTCTAAGCACCTTGGTGTAGTAGAAAAAACTTAATTTGACTATGGAAGAAGGCTAGTTAATTTGTTGTTCTGAAATTGAGACCGAGTTCACGTGTATATATAGTGTGTCCAGTGAAAGAAGTGTTACAAAGAATTGACAAATAAATGGAGTTGGTAGCTTTTTAGTTGGGATAACTACAAATTCTGCATGGTTTTAATTTGCCAAGCGAAGAACACTTGTGTTCTACAAGTAAATGATGATTGATTTGGTCCATGATAGACAAAAGACTTTCACTAGCTACTTAAATTTTGTGTAATTATGCAATACAGGAGGTTGATTACAACTCTTTATCTACTACCAGTTGACTTAGTTATTTTCGAACCTTTGTAAAGTTGAAGGGGTCCACTTCGGAAGAACAAATCAAAAGGAAATAGAAGTGAAAAGAATCAAGGCTTCTTCGAAAAAAAAAAAATTTGGGAGACAATTGTCAAAGTTCATCTATTTGTCAATTGATTTGAAAATAATATGCATAAATCGGCCAATAGTCCTCCCCTAACCAATACCAAACTTAATAAATTGTACTCAGCTATATGAGAAAATCTCCAATGGAAATAATAAAAAATTATGCATGAAAGAATGACTTGATGTGGCCAGCCCCTCACGCCCTTGATTGCTCAAGGCATGAAACATAAAGTAACAAAAGAACTTTTTATATAATACACAGAAGCCGCACCGGCTTTCTTGACAAAAAAAGAACTCTGTTATAAAATAAAACTATGAAGTAAATACATAGAAGAAATATGTAGAGAAAATATGTAGAGAGATATCAGATTATATTATTTCTGCTCTTTCAACATTGCATTTGTGCATCCTATTTATAGGAGCAACAGGACATGGGATATTTTGGGATATTTATAACTTAATGGATATCCACTACTTGGGATATTTATAACACTCCCCCTTGGATGTCCATTAATAGATGATGTACCTCGTTAAACCTTATTAAAAAAAAACCCTGTGGGAAAAATTCCTAATGAAGGAAAAAGAGTGCACATATCTAGAAATACGCTTTGAGAGCTGCCTCATTAAAAACCTTACCAAGAAAACCCAATGGGACAAAACTTGGTTAAGGAAAAAAGAGTACAACACGTATTTCACTCCCACTGACGAAGACCAAGATTCAGATGTCGGAGTCTTCGCATTCCAATCTTGAATATCATCTTCTCAAGAGTTGAAGTTGGCAACGATTTAGTGAACAAATCTGCAGGATTGTCACTTGAACGGATTTGTTGCGCATCAATATCACCATTCTTCTGGAGATCATGTGTGAAAAATAACTTTGGTGAAATGTGTTTTGTTCTATCTCCTTTTATGAAACCTCCTTTTAATTGAGCTATGCATGCAGCATTATCTTCATATAATACTGTGGGCATTTTTGTATCACACTTCAAGCCACATCTTTCTCTGATGAAATGTATCACTGATCTCAACCACACACATTCTCTACTTGCTTCATGAATAGCGATTATCTCAGCATGATTTGAAGAAGTAGCAACAATAGACTGCTTGGTCGATCGCCATGATATAGCAGTACCTCCGCATGTAAACAGATAGCCCGTTTGAGATCGAGCTTTATGTGGATCAGATAAATAACCTGCATCTGCATAACCAACAAGATCTGTACTACCTTTGTTAGTATAAAACAGACCCATATCGCTAGTTCCCTTCAGATATCGCAATATATGCTTAATCCCGTTCCAATGCCTCCGTGTAGGAGAAGAGCTATATATTGCTAGCAAATTAACAAAAAATGCTATGTCAGGTCTTGTAGCATTAGCAAGATACATAAGTGCACCTATTGCACTAAGATATGGTACTTCAGGACCAAGTAGCTCTTCATTTTCTTCCTGAGGTCGGAACGGGTCTTTGCTCACTTCAAGTGAGCGAACAACCATAGGAGTACTTAAAGGATGCGCATTGTCCATGTAAAACCGATTTAAAACTTTCTCAGTATAGGCAGATTGATGTATAAAGATCCCTTTTGCGAAATGTTCAATTTGCAGACCAAGACAGAGTTTTGTCTTTCCGAGATCTTTCATCTCAAATTCTTTCTTCAAATATTCAATCGCCTTTTGGAGCTCTTCTGGAGTTCCAATGAGGTTTATGTCATCAACATAAACAGCAAGTATAATGAACCCTGATTTTGTTTTCTTAATAAAAACACATGGACAAATGGCATCATTTATATATCCTTCATTTATCAAGTACTCACTTAGGCGATTATACCACATACGCCTGTCATACCCCATTTTAACCGAGTTAAAGTAGAAGTACGACATATTGGAGATTCCTGTTTTTGTTATGTTAAGGAGTCGCCACCTAATTATTTATGGTGAATTAGGACACCTAAAGTTTATTAAAGTTATGTTTAAAGTTAGCTGTGTTTAAAGTCTGCGAAACTTAAGATTCTAGGTAAGGGTTCAATTAGTCTAAAGGGAAGGTATTAGGCACCCTTTAAGACCCATTAACAATGGTTAACCGACCGGACTTATGATTAATTAGGCTAAGGATAAATATAGTATTATAAATGTTTGGGAAAGTTTTTTAAAGTAAAAGGTAATAGTGTTATTAGAAATAAGACATGTAAAATAATAAGTTGTATAAAAAAAATATGTCTATTGTTACTTTGTAAACACGACTTATAAATGTTATTAATTTTTAACGAAAGTGTAATAATAATGTTTAAAATAATACTTGTAGAAAACGTAGTGATTTGATAAGAGTTTAATTATACATAAACCAAAAGAAATGGGATGAGTGATGTTTATATATATATATGGAGAAAAATGACTAAAATTTAAAAGAGTTATTTAATAAAAGTTTTAAAGGTTGTTTAGACAAATATGAATTTCAAGTGTTGGAAAGAAACTAAAGTGAAAGAGTTATTCGTTGAATTAGTTTGCCTTTTATTCCTTAGATTAAGCTAATCGTTAGTGTAGGATTGGTGATGTTTTAAGTTTCTAATGATAGTGAGCATAAATTATTATTCCTTTAGCCAAAGATGTAATCATGCTATCTTTAAAAAATCAATTATTCTAATAAATGTTATAGGTACTATAAATAGTTTTAAAAAATAGAAATGAATGTAATTTGTGGAATTAACTACCCATTACTAAACTGAACCCTTTAATGTCCCTAAGGTTCGATCTTAATTAACAAACAAAAATGTTAGTTATACAATACACATTAAATACACACAAAAAATAAAATGGAAGAGTAGCTATAATATAAATGGGCTCAGCCCACTTTCCAAAACTGCTGTGGTTTGTTGACCATCTGTTGGGCCTCGGCCCAGACCCCCTTTTTTTTTTTTTTTCTTCTTTGGCTGTGAATTGGGTTGATAGGGAGAGAATTTCGTGTTGGGCTCTTAGCCCAATACCGAATGCGGAAGAAGGCGAGTCCCCTCGCACTCGTACGCGATATTCATGCATAAGAACAAAAGGGAAAGGATTAGCATATAATCCACGAATGAGATTTAAACATATAAAATTTAAACTCAACAAATCAAGATTATACTAGTCATCTACGACATATATATATATATATATATATGTATATATATGTATATATATATATATATATATATATATATATATATAATCACATGGTATATTTGCAACGGACAGCCACGTAAGATATAAAAAAAAGGTACAGGATAAGACGAGGGCATGACATGATGATAGCATGGTCTAAATTTAAACAAGGGCAGCTTATCAATCAGCCAAGTAAGGAATGATATACCCTATATAATCAGATATACCAATTTACATATTCAAACGTATGCATGACTGAATATAACCTGTATATGCAGGGGTAAATCTAAAACTTTCAACTAGTACTACTGCGTGAATTTGTATTTTTGATTCAAAATTATCATAAATATCAGGTCACAACTTCCAGGTAATGATGAACAAACGTCATCTATTTCTGTCAAACAACAATTGTCACCATATTTCACTAAGTCAAGTTTCCAAAATATCGCGACAAACAGGGGCAGGACAGAGGGGGGTTTATTCATTCAGTTAAAGGGGCTGGAAACAGAGTAATCGTGTAAGGTTCTGATGCTACTTCTATGAGGAACACACACAGAACAACAGTAAAAAAAATGCTTAATCATGCATTCAATTTTTTGCAATACTGACCCCTTAAACTCCAGTCTAGTATGGTCAGGTTTTTAGAAGCAGAATACCCACATTATATGAGTTCTAAAATAGTACATAAGTATATAAATAAAGAGACAACTGGATGTTCATGCTCACATATAAGTTCCAAGTCAATCATCCAGATTTTGATTTAAATTCTCAGGGTTAAACTCTGTCAATCACCTAATGCATACAAAGTTCATATTAACCTAAGTGGTTCCCTTTCTTCACTATTTCAGTAGAAAAGCTCAAACCTGGTACATATTAGGAGGATGTCTTAACTCCTTGAGACTTTTCCACCTTATTAGGCTCAGATGCAGACACACCAAGATAAACTAATATGTTCTTTGAAACCAGTTAAGCCTTATTTAATCACATCCAAACAACCTAGTCACATTACAAGACTTTACAAGCAGGCCTCAGACTTTGCTAAATCTGGCCTAATCAAACTTTCCTTAGTCAGCTCAATAATAGTTCATACAAGTCAACATGACAAATGCAGTAGACAGATTCAGACTAAGACAATATATAAATCTCAGATCAGATTATTTAAGAATAAGAGAAGAAAGTCTTATAAACCAAATTTCCTCATGAGCACCTCAATTTATCTAAACTGTGTCACCAAAACTCCATGGTCAAAATACTTGAGCTGTTATGATTCTAAATAAGGTTATCACAACAGTCATCAGAGGTCTTTTAAATCATCAAGCATCACTGATCACCTTAAGAGTGCACACAAGCAAATAACATTTCACATAGACTCTTAGTTTAAGGACAGTTATGTCAAAACCTCACATGGTCTAAACCAGTACTCAAGCAATCATTCCGAGTCAATCATTTGAACAGCTAAGCCAGATTTCCACCTAAGTGTGATAGCAGACTAATCAACTTGATTTCCAGTGCATATTAAGACAAGAATTATATCTAAATATGTTAATGCCTATCATAATTCCATAACAGAACATGCTACATACATAACTAAATGTGAAATACAATTACCAGTTCAAAGCAGATTACATTCATGACAGGATATATTTTTTGAACAGATAGAGTAAAAGTGTATATCATATATATATTGAATGTATATCTTCTTCTTATCTTGATAATCCATTGTATATCCTATGTATATTCGGTTTAAATGCATCCTAAGTCCTGGAAATTTAGTCTTAAGCCATCCTAAATTACAATATCCACCTTTCGGACTCACTTTAGCAATTACTATCCTATCCTAACAATATCCCAAAATATCAGAAAATAATGTGACGACAAAGAAACTACACAACATAAAAATAGCAGAACCAGCTAAAAAATTTAACCAAAGCAGAAATTAAAGACTCGAAGTAATAAAGGTATCGAAGTTTACCTGTTTTGTGCGCAATGAACTGGGGCGTCGACAGCGAATCTACTCGAACACGACGAGCTCGAAATCGATTAAAGTAACCAACGTTTTGAACAGAAAACGAAAGGAAAATGGAGCAATTGTTCGTTGTCTTTGTTGATTAAAATTTATGTTTTGTAGGGAATTTTTGGTTCTAAATCTTTTCTCTTGATTCGGGTTTCTTATCCCTAAGAATAAACCATTCAAAACCCCAAAAATCCCCCGGTTTTCTCTTTTCGATCTGTTTTCTTGTTGATTTGTTTTTCTTCTCTTCTGTTTTTCGTGTTGATTTGTTTCCTTCTCTTTTGTTTTTCGTGTTGATTTCGCTTCCCTCTCTTCTGTTTTTCGTGTTGATTTCGCTTCCCCCATTTCTTCTCCCTCCCCCTGCTTTTATAGGAATTTGTTTGGTAAAAAAAAAATAGAGGAGCGTAAGAGAGAGACGGAGTGGGGAGCAGCGTGTAGGGGACAAGGGAAAGTGGAGAGGAGCTGGAAGGGGAGCGACGATGATAAGAAGAGAGAAGGAAGAGAGGAAAGGGTGAGGAGGAGGCGGAAAAAAAAAGGGAAAAAGGAAAGAGGAAGAGAAATGGATTAGGTTAAGGGGGAAAGGGGACCGTTGGGCCGGGTGATGTGTTGGGCTGGATGGGGTGTTGGGCTGGACCGGGTAGATTTAGGTAATGGGCTGGTCCGTTTGGTATTTTAGTTGGATTGAAAATGTGGAGTGGGTATTAAAATGTGGGTTGTTTATTTAGGTAGGGAAATAATATATTGTTTGTATTTTGGGTCATTAATTTGGCTGAAAATTGTTGATCCTTCCTCCGCTATTTAATGATTTTTCGGATTCTAATTTAATAACCGGTATAATATATATTATGTAAAGACAATAAATAATTAATATTTTGCAAAGTGTTGTCTTGTAATTAATTTAACGAGTCCAAACCCGAAACGAAAACGATGACTAGCTGTTCAAAATTTATGATAAAGTAATGCTCCTAATGTCAAAAAATATAAGTAATGATATTGATAGTAGTAGCAATAAAATATTGTGAAAATAAAGTATTTAGCTCGTCAATAAATTTAGAAATCCGAGTAAATTAAATAAAGGAGGGACAAAATTGGGTGTCAACAGATGCCCCTCTTCGACTGGAGATGATGTAAGAATCTTCAGGCGAAGAAGTTGACGTAGTAGCCAATTTTGTTTGGACCGACGAATATGAGTTTGTAAGAAAGTACGGTTTAGGAAAATTGATGGAAAATATTATGAGGACCGAAAGAATTATGGAAAATTATGGCCGAATCTCAGTTTCAAGTTGCCTACATATCTCGGGCTGCACGAGAATCAGGCCATGTGTAGTTCGAAAGTTTTTGTGGATTCATAATCTAGCGGGGGGTTGTAGACAGGTGACGAGAACGTTCAAGAATGGAACACGCGCTTATAGCCTCCTAATTATAAATGTGGTGCACAACACACCCATAAGTAGGACTCTACTAGACACGGTGTAAATTCTTCAAAGATGCCCAAGTGTTGAGTTATGGAAACGCTGGGGATGTAGAAAGGAATATGAGATGGTGAGAAGAGTAGATTGAGTAGAGTTTTAGCGGAGGATGTGAAAGAGAATTTAACCTACGTATCACGTGTTTGTGGACATAGGCGGAATCGAGTTCGAGAGTAGATCCGCGACCTTTGCTTGTGAGTTTGGTATTCCTCTTCAGCAAATTTTCCCCAGTTCACTGCGTAAGATAAAGTTCCACGTTGTGTTGCGTCCCTGCAGGTTGTATTTTCTGCCAAAACTGAAATTCATGTCAAAATTAGTAATAACGTTGAGAGTGTAAAATTATAAAGAGTGTAAAATGATAATAAATATGAGTGTGGGAATGAAAATGAAGCCGTATGGCCAGTGTTGTCTCTGGTTGTCTTCAGGGACTTGAATGAATGCGTGATGCGTATGCTGAGGATGTGATAATATCTCTAGTTGCATTTGAAGATGATAGTGATAAGGTCTCCGGCTGTCTTCCGGGACTCGACGATAAATGATATCTGCGAAATTTAAGGTAAATTCGTTAAAGTAGGTAAAGTAGATGATGAAATAAAGAAATGAAGTAAGGAGTAAAGTAGGTGTATAGCCGTTTGGCTTATGCAGGTGAGGCCGTGTAGCCATGCGATGTCTCCGGTTGTCTTCGGAGATTTAATGCAGACTCTTGTACAGTCCGGGGTAAAGTCGTAAAGTGTATGATGTCTCCGGTTGTCTTCGGAGGCTCAATGATAATTCCTGTAAAGTTCAGGGTAAAGTTGTTAAAGTTGGTAAAGTGAATGACAAAGTAGGGAGTAAAGTCAAAGTGTAGCCGTCTGGCTTATGCGTATGAGGCCGTATAGCCATGTGATGTCTCCGGTTGTCTTCGGGGACTTGATGGTATCTCTCCGGTTGTCTTCAGAGATTCAATGATGATTCCCGTAAAGTCCAGGATAAAGTTGTAAAGTGGACGATGTCTTCGGAGGCTCAATGATAATTCCTGTAAAGTTCAGGGTAAAGTTGTTAAAGTTGGTAAAGTAAATGATAAGGTAGAGAGTAAAGTCAAAGTGTAGCCGTCTGGCTTATGCGTATGAGGCCGTGTGGCCATGCGATGTCTCTGGTTGTCTTCAGAGATTTGATGATGATTCCCGTAAAGTCCAGGATAAAGTTGTAAAGTGGATGATGTCTCCGGTTGTCTTCGGAGGCTCCAATGATAATTCCTGTAAAGTTCAGGATAAAGTCGTTAAAGTTGGTAAAGTGAATGATAAAGTAGAGAGTAAAGTCATAGTGTAGCCGTCTGGCTTATGCATATGAGGCTGTATAGCCGAATGACGCCCCCGGTTGTCTTCGGGGACTTGATGCTATGTCTCCGGTTGTCTTCGGGGACTTGATGTTGTGTCTCCGGTTGTCTTCGGGGACTCAATGATAATTCCTGTAAAGTTCAGGGTAAAGTGGTTAAAGTTGGTAGAACAAATGATAAAATAGAGGGTAAAGTCATAGTGTAGCCGTCCGGCTTGTGCGTATGAGGCCGTATAGCCATGTGATGTCTCCGGTTGTCTTCGGAGATTTGATGATAAATCCCTCCGGTTGTCTTCGGAGACTTAATGTTGATTCCTGTAAAGTTCAGGCAAAATGGTTAAAACAGATAAAGAAGGTAATAAAGTATGTAGTAAAGTGATAGCATAGCCGTTTGGCTGATGAAGTCGACGCTATCGCAACAGGCTGAATCAATGACGCGTAATCCTGATTTGATTCGTCTTTAACCTACAAAACAGGCATATTCGTTAATGAAGTCATAAAGTTGTTCTGATAAAATAAAATTAAAGATAGAATTTAGAAATAAAGCCGTTTGGCTTTTGAGGCGAGGCCATATTGAGCCAGATGATGCTTTTCGGTCGTGATAGACTTGACTGTTGATCTCGCGGTCTTTTAATTCCTGCACTCAAAGAAAAATTCTTAGTTTGGGAGGGGGGAAGTTGATTCGTGTTGACTCGAAGCTTGACGTGGTTGGCGCTCCATTCGTCTTGTTTGTTTGGATCTTGTGATCTCCGTTCAAGCCTCGGTAGGTGAACAGTAGTGAATCAATTGCAAGAAAGTATTTGATTTGAAAGGTAGATATGTAGGTATATGTATAAGGAAATGTGACTATATGTATATAGGTTGTGAAATATGTAAATGTATGTATGTAAGGAAAGATATATATGTAAACGTATACATATGTAAGTTGTAAAATATTCTGCCAACTTTAGATTGTGACGCTTCTAAAGTAATTGGTCTATAATACTTCCTGTCTGATAGCCTTAATCTTGTCGATGTCCAACCGTTCTTTCGTCTATATCTTTTCCAAAATATGCCCCAGTTTTGGGTTCAGAAGGGTGTGCTAAATTTATGTTGTGGTGTGACCGAAACTTATATAGGTTGCCTACGTATCCGCCAAGGAATCAGGTCAGAACGTAGTTCGTAAAATACATAAAGTGGTCTGAGTTTTCTAATAAAGGGACCGAACCCGATGTGGATTGCCTACGTATCCTGCTAAGCGGATCAGGTCAGCGTAGTTCTGTTATATCTATGGTAAAGGGTTTGTTGGATTTTTATCTAGGTGTGACGGGTCTGTATGTTGATAGTCTACGAATCCCACCGAGGGAATCAGGCTAAGCATAGTTCTCCTTGTATAAGGATTTTTTGATTTTCTGTTATAGCACAACCGAACCCTATGTGGGCTGCCTACGTATCCACCGAGGAATCAGGTCAAGCGTAGTTCGCACCTAAAGGAAAGGTTGCAAACTAGGTTGTCTAACCTAATGTCGTACTTTGATTTCTTCTTGAATTGCTAGCTTTTAGGCTTATGTTATCACCTATCGGCTATTTCAATTCTTGTGAGTGGAATCTTGTCTTGTCCCCCTAGTTTCTTTGTTACTCTCTCGGAATGTGTGTTGTCTATTCGTACATTTCATGTCACAATCGTAGAGTTGACAGTTTTGATAAATAAAGTAGAAAATAGATGATTAAGAAAAATCAGAAATGCATTCATAGTTTTGCAATTCAAGCTTCCACAAGGTGAAGCAAAACAAACAAAATTTTGAGTACGGTTCAAGCATCAATAAAAGAAAACAAGTTCACTATATGTTCATGCTACCAAGGCTCCCGACGGATCGAGGACGGAGTACAAGTCCAATTCTTCAGAGTCTTTCCTGGTTCGGCGCCCCATATTGTCAGTGCCTTGGTGTTGCGAGTAGTTGTATTGGATCGTTCCCACGAGAGCGACAAAGTTGTTGATCTGACTCTTTCCGCACTGGACTCCTCTAAATCTTGGTATTTCCGTGAGCAGGCAAAGGATTGTTGACCACATTGGGCTTAGCTTCAGCGAGCTGAATTACTCCTTCCTTAATCAGGGCTTCGATTTTGTTTTTAAGCCCATAGCAATCTTCAGTGGCGTGCCCAACAACTCCAGAGTGGTATGCGCAGCTTTTGGAACCATCAAACCATTTTGGGATAGGCTCGGGAATTTTTCCTTCAATCGGTTGTATTATGCCTGCTGTTTTCATTCTTTCGAACAATTGAGCCAAGGGTTCAGCGATCTGAGTGTAATTGCGGGTGTTTTTGGTGTCAGGGTTTGGACGGGCTCTAGGTATAGTATGTGGTCGATTTTGGTAAGTTGGAGCTTGGTTGGGTTGATACGGGCGTGGGTTTTGATGCGGAGGTGCTCGGGGTTGGTAGTAGTTTGCTTGGGTGTTGTAAACGGGGTAAGGAGGTAGTGGAGCTTGGTAGGGTTCAGGGTAGTGGTAAGGGTGGAAAGTTTGTTGTGGGTGGTTAAAGTATGGAATGGCTTGGCTCGGCTCATGTCCTTGAACGTTCATGACTGCAGCGACATCTTCCTTCTTCTTTTTAATCCCGTTGATAGAACCAGATTGTATAGCTTTGTTCATTGCTTGTAAAGCAATAAGATCCTGAATTTTCCCCGATTTGATTCCTTCTTCCAGTGCTTCTCCCATTCGAACAACTTCTGTGAATTTTTGTCCCATCATACCTATCATTTTCTCGTAAAATATGCCAGCCTGGCATTCAATGAAGGTAGCAGTCATTTCCCTATCATTCATCGGAGGTTGAACCCTGGCTGCTTCTGACCTCCAACGTAACGCATATTCGCGGAACGTCTCAGTTGACTTCCTGGTTAACTTAGTCATGTAAACTCTATCTGGTGTGATATCGGTGTTAAAACTGAACCTGTCCATAAAGTCTTGCGCCATGTCACTCCAACCACGCCATTTACGGACATCCTGTTGTGTATACCAAGTAAGTGCTTCGCCAGATAAGCTTCTTATGAAGAGCTTCATCCTTATGCTCTGGTCTCTGCCCACTCCAACCAGTTTGTCACAATAAGCCCTTAAGTGTGTATGAGGGTCGCCTGTTCCATTGAATGTATCAAATTTTGGCGGTTTGTAGCCTACGGGTAAATCGACGTCAGGTTGGACACAGAGATCTTCATATTCTACACTCTTAGTTCCTCTAGCAACTTGAAGGTTCCTCATTGCTTCTTTGAGACTGTGGATTTCTTTTAGCAGTATGTTATCTGCCCCTGCCTTTGCATCCCTTTCCATTTCTTCGTATTGATCTACCTCGGGTTGGAACCTGACCGTTACTGGGTTGGTAAAGGTTTGTGTTTCTGTGGCATATACCGGAGGAACATATTGTGCATTTGGGGTGACAAAGTGTGCCCCGTGCATATGCTGGGTTGGATAAGTCTGGACGATGGGAGTGTTTTGGACTGGAGGGGTTGTGTTATAAGTGGTATTCGCAGGTGGTTGGTTTGGTGGGTTTAGAGGAGTGGTTGTGGGTAGTGGATTAGTGTTGGTGGGTAAAGGAATGTAAGGAGTATGACCTAGTGATTGATTTGGTGGGTTGACGACTGGTGGGTTATTAGTAGCATAGGCAGTGTAGGTGGGTGGTTGATTTTGTGGAGGAGTAGAGTTAGTGTAAGTGGGTGGTTGACCTTGTGGAAGAGTATAGTTAGTGTAAGTGGGCGGTCGACTTTGTGGGGAAGTATAGGCGGATGATGGATTTGGTGGATTTGCGGGGGTGATCGGAGGTAGGTTGGTAGGTGCATTGTTTTGGGGAGGAAAATGCTCAGGAACTGGGGATTCGAGTGATGGGAAACGAGGTGGTTCTGGTGCAGTATTGCTAGGTTCAGAAGGTGGATTTTGGAGGGTGATGGATAAATTGGTCAAATCCCTAACCCGATTTAGTTCTCCACGTAGATTCTCAATTTCTTGAGTCAGGCGGGCGATATGTTCATCCCATTGAATAGCAGTTCCGTGTTCGGAAATCTCGGGCGGATCGCTTGAGATCACGATGTTTTCTACACCAGTTGGAATAGATGCGGCCGGATCGGGCATAGTAATTTCATTTCCTTGAACAACCCAACTACGTTCAGGTAACGATGATGTCTTTGATCTCGTGACGTAAGGATGATCGGCCATCGAGTGTCAACACGAATCAACTCTCTTTTTGGGGATAAGATAAAAGAAACACAAAGTATAAATGATGTTAGTCTCATGAACATATCTAGGTAAAGTCAAGATCACGTAAAGTCAAGTAAGACCTGTAGCAAATAATTCATCGAATAAAGTCAAACAAGTTGTCAAATAAATGTAAACAATTATATTAAATAATAACGCGTCCTAATATGCATGTGACCTCTTTGTGCCAGAGGTAGGCCTAACGTTTGTTTGAAGGATAAAGTGTGCCATAATACGTCATCCCGTTGCTTTGATTAATTAAACGAATTCTATTTCCCAAAATAAAGTACAAGATAATGTAATATTTATTACATGTCAAATGAATACAACATAAAGTGTTTTCTAATCTAAATAAAGTAAATAAAATTTCTATGTCTAACTTCTAGCTCCATTTGTGATATCCTTGATCTTCGTCATTTGTTATATTCCAATGCATACCTGTCATAGAAATGTTAGTCATTCCCTTCTTCCTAAAGTTTAATTAATTAGAGCAAATAGTCAATATTTAGGCACAGTTATCCTTCAAACATGCACATAAGTATGATTGGTGTCACTCGGGGTCGTGAACCCGCTTGGACGTTTGGGTAAAGTCGTCTAATGAGTTTAATACACCAAGGGTATTAAACCTCCTAGGTCAAAAATGTATGTTCTTAGTAAAGGGTGTTGGTTTAGCTCTATCTTAGGCTGACTAAGAGTTGGCTTCCTATGACACAAGGTTCCCCCAAGCGGACAACTTGGGAGTGGAAAGTCCGTGGCCGTCGACTGCAC
Organism: Lycium barbarum; assembly: GCF_019175385.1. Classification (NCBI taxonomy): domain Eukaryota; kingdom Viridiplantae; phylum Streptophyta; class Magnoliopsida; order Solanales; family Solanaceae; genus Lycium; species Lycium barbarum. The sequence continues at coordinate 92,352,249 of NC_083348.1, forward strand.
CGCTGATCGACTAAATCCACAAGATCGATCCAACTAAAAGGTAATTTAATAGTGAACGGGCGCGAACCGCGAAGCCGTTTTGAGTGTGTGAATATGTGTGAGTTTTCCAGGAGTGGAGGAAATATGAACGGAATGACAGTTTATCAAAGCAGTAACACATAAACAGTTTATATCGAACAAACAGTTTATATCAAGCAAACAATTAATAGCATGTAAAAACAGTTAACAAACAAATAAAGTAATCAAAATAAGCACACAAAACCTATTTAAACTAAGTCCGTTATGGTTAGAACCTAAGTCAAGTCCCCAGCAGAGTCGCCAAGCTGTCATACCCCATTTTAACCGAGTTAAAGTAGAAGTACGACATATTGGAGATTCCTGTTTTTGTTATGTTAAGGAGTCGCCACCTAATTATTTATGGTGAATTAGGACACCTAAAGTTTATTAAAGTTATGTTTAAAGTTAGCTGTGTTTAAAGTCTGCGAAACTTAAGATTCTAGGTAAGGGTTCAATTAGTCTAAAGGGAAGGTATTAGGCACCCTTTAAGACCCATTAACAATGGTTAACCGACCGGACTTATGATTAATTAGGCTAAGGATAAATATAGTATTATAAATGTTTGGGAAAGTTTTTTAAAGTAAAAGGTAATAGTGTTATTAGAAATAAGACATGTAAAATAATAAGTTGTATAAAAAAAATATGTCTATTGTTACTTTGTAAACACGACTTATAAATGTTATTAATTTTTAACGAAAGTGTAATAATAATGTTTAAAATAATACTTGTAGAAAACGTAGTGATTTGATAAGAGTTTAATTATACATAAACCAAAAGAAATGGGATGAGTGATGTTTATATATATATATGGAGAAAAATGACTAAAATTTAAAAGAGTTATTTAATAAAAGTTTTAAAGGTTGTTTAGACAAATATGAATTTCAAGTGTTGGAAAGAAACTAAAGTGAAAGAGTTATTCGTTGAATTAGTTTGCCTTTTATTCCTTAGATTAAGCTAATCGTTAGTGTAGGATTGGTGATGTTTTAAGTTTCTAATGATAGTGAGCATAAATTATTATTCCTTTAGCCAAAGATGTAATCATGCTATCTTTAAAAAATCAATTATTCTAATAAATGTTATAGGTACTATAAATAGTTTTAAAAAATAGAAATGAATGTAATTTGTGGAATTAACTACCCATTACTAAACTGAACCCTTTAATGTCCCTAAGGTTCGATCTTAATTAACAAACAAAAATGTTAGTTATACAATACACATTAAATACACACAAAAAATAAAATGGAAGAGTAGCTATAATATAAATGGGCTCAGCCCACTTTCCAAAACTGCTGTGGTTTGTTGACCATCTGTTGGGCCTCGGCCCAGACCCCCTTTTTTTTTTTTTTCTTGTTTGGCTGTGAATTGGGTTGATAGGGAGAGAATTTCGTGTTGGGCTCTTAGCCCAATACCGAATGCGGAAGAAGGCGAGTCCCCTCGCACTCGTACGCGATATTCATGCATAAGAACAAAAGGGAAAGGATTAGCATATAATCCACGAATGAGATTTAAACATATAAAATTTAAACTCAACAAATCAAGATTATACTAGTCATCTACGACATATATATATATATATATATATATATATATATATATATTATATATATATGTATATATATGTATATATATATATATATAATCACATGGTATATTTGCAACGGACAGCCACGTAAGATATAAAAAAAAGGTACAGGATAAGACGAGGGCATGACATGATGATAGCATGGTCTAAATTTAAACAAGGGCAGCTTATCAATCAGCCAAGTAAGGAATGATATACCCTATATAATCAGATATACCAATTTACATATTCAAACGTATGCATGACTGAATATAACCTGTATATGCAGGGGTAAATCTAAAACTTTCAACTAGTACTACTGCGTGAATTTGTATTTTTGATTCAAAATTATCATAAATATCAGGTCACAACTTCCAGGTAATGATGAACAAACGTCATCTATTTCTGTCAAACAACAATTGTCACCATATTTCACTAAGTCAAGTTTCCAAAATATCGCGACAAACAGGGGCAGGACAGAGGGGGGTTTATTCATTCAGTTAAAGGGGCTGGAAACAGAGTAATCGTGTAAGGTTCTGATGCTACTTCTATGAGGAACACACACAGAACAACAGTAAAAAAAATGCTTAATCATGCATTCAATTTTTTGCAATACTGACCCCTTAAACTCCAGTCTAGTATGGTCAGGTTTTTAGAAGCAGAATACCCACATTATATGAGTTCTAAAATAGTACATAAGTATATAAATAAAGAGACAACTGGATGTTCATGCTCACATATAAGTTCCAAGTCAATCATCCAGATTTTGATTTAAATTCTCAGGGTTAAACTCTGTCAATCACCTAATGCATACAAAGTTCATATTAACCTAAGTGGTTCCCTTTCTTCACTATTTCAGTAGAAAAGCTCAAACCTGGTACATATTAGGAGGATGTCTTAACTCCTTGAGACTTTTCCACCTTATTAGGCTCAGATGCAGACACACCAAGATAAACTAATATGTTCTTTGAAACCAGTTAAGCCTTATTTAATCACATCCAAACAACCTAGTCACATTACAAGACTTTACAAGCAGGCCTCAGACTTTGCTAAATCTGGCCTAATCAAACTTTCCTTAGTCAGCTCAATAATAGTTCATACAAGTCAACATGACAAATGCAGTAGACAGATTCAGACTAAGACAATATATAAATCTCAGATCAGATTATTTAAGAATAAGAGAAGAAAGTCTTATAAACCAAATTTCCTCATGAGCACCTCAATTTATCTAAACTGTGTCACCAAAACTCCATGGTCAAAATACTTGAGCTGTTATGATTCTAAATAAGGTTATCACAACAGTCATCAGAGGTCTTTTAAATCATCAAGCATCACTGATCACCTTAAGAGTGCACACAAGCAAATAACATTTCACATAGACTCTTAGTTTAAGGACAGTTATGTCAAAACCTCACATGGTCTAAACCAGTACTCAAGCAATCATTCCGAGTCAATCATTTGAACAGCTAAGCCAGATTTCCACCTAAGTGTGATAGCAGACTAATCAACTTGATTTCCAGTGCATATTAAGACAAGAATTATATCTAAATATGTTAATGCCTATCATAATTCCATAACAGAACATGCTACATACATAACTAAATGTGAAATACAATTACCAGTTCAAAGCAGATTACATTCATGACAGGATATATTTTTTGAACAGATAGAGTAAAAGTGTATATCATATATATATTGAATGTATATCTTCTTCTTATCTTGATAATCCATTGTATATCCTATGTATATTCGGTTTAAATGCATCCTAAGTCCTGGAAATTTAGTCTTAAGCCATCCTAAATTACAATATCCACCTTTCGGACTCACTTTAGCAATTACTATCCTATCCTAACAATATCCCAAAATATCAGAAAATAATGTGACGACAAAGAAACTACACAACATAAAAATAGCAGAACCAGCTAAAAAATTTAACCAAAGCAGAAATTAAAGACTCGAAGTAATAAAGGTATCGAAGTTTACCTGTTTTGTGCGCAATGAACTGGGGCGTCGACAGCGAATCTACTCGAACACGACGAGCTCGAAATCGATTAAAGTAACCAACGTTTTGAACAGAAAACGAAAGGAAAATGGAGCAATTGTTCGTTGTCTTTGTTGATTAAAATTTATGTTTTGTAGGGAATTTTTGGTTCTAAATCTTTTCTCTTGATTCGGGTTTCTTATCCCTAAGAATAAACCATTCAAAACCCCAAAAATCCCCCGGTTTTCTCTTTTCGATCTGTTTTCTTGTTGATTTGTTTTTCTTCTCTTCTGTTTTTCGTGTTGATTTGTTTCCTTCTCTTTTGTTTTTCGTGTTGATTTCGCTTCCCTCTCTTCTGTTTTTCGTGTTGATTTCGCTTCCCCCATTTCTTCTCCCTCCCCCTGCTTTTATAGGAATTTGTTTGGTAAAAAAAAAATAGAGGAGCGTAAGAGAGAGACGGAGTGGGGAGCAGCGTGTAGGGGACAAGGGAAAGTGGAGAGGAGCTGGAAGGGGAGCGACGATGATAAGAAGAGAGAAGGAAGAGAGGAAAGGGTGAGGAGGAGGCGGAAAAAAAAAGGGAAAAAGGAAAGAGGAAGAGAAGTGGATTAGGTTAAGGGGGAAAGGGGACCGTTGGGCCGGGTGATGTGTTGGGCTGGATGGGGTGTTGGGCTGGACCGGGTAGATTTAGGTAATGGGCTGGTCCGTTTGGTATTTTAGTTGGATTGAAAATGTGGAGTGGGTATTAAAATGTGGGTTGTTTATTTAGGTAGGGAAATAATATATTGTTTGTATTTTGGGTCATTAATTTGGCTGAAAATTGTTGATCCTTCCTCCGCTATTTAATGATTTTTCGGATTCTAATTTAATAACCGGTATAATATATATTATGTAAAGACAATAAATAATTAATATTTTGCAAAGTGTTGTCTTGTAATTAATTTAACGAGTCCAAACCCGAAACGAAAACGATGACTAGCTGTTCAAAATTTATGATAAAGTAATGCTCCTAATGTCAAAAAATATAAGTAATGATATTGATAGTAGTAGCAATAAAATATTGTGAAAATAAAGTATTTAGCTCGTCAATAAATTTAGAAATCCGAGTAAATTAAATAAAGGAGGGACAAAATTGGGTGTCAACAGATGCCCCTCTTCGACTGGAGATGATGTAAGAATCTTCAGGCGAAGAAGTTGACGTAGTAGCCAATTTTGTTTGGACCGACGAATATGAGTTTGTAAGAAAGTACGGTTTAGGAAAATTGATGGAAAATATTATGAGGACCGAAAGAATTATGGAAAATTATGGCCGAATCTCAGTTTCAAGTTGCCTACATATCTCGGGCTGCACGAGAATCAGGCCATGTGTAGTTCGAAAGTTTTTGTGGATTCATAATCTAGCGGGGGGTTGTAGACAGGTGACGAGAACGTTCAAGAATGGAACACGCGCTTATAGCCTCCTAATTATAAATGTGGTGCACAACACACCCATAAGTAGGACTCTACTAGACACGGTGTAAATTCTTCAAAGATGCCCAAGTGTTGAGTTATGGAAACGCTGGGGATGTAGAAAGGAATATGAGATGGTGAGAAGAGTAGATTGAGTAGAGTTTTAGCGGAGGATGTGAAAGAGAATTTAACCTACGTATCACGTGTTTGTGGACATAGGCGGAATCGAGTTCGAGAGTAGATCCGCGACCTTTGCTTGTGAGTTTGGTATTCCTCTTCAGCAAATTTTCCCCAGTTCACTGCGTAAGATAAAGTTCCACGTTGTGTTGCGTCCCTGCAGGTTGTATTTTCTGCCAAAACTGAAATTCATGTCAAAATTAGTAATAACGTTGAGAGTGTAAAATTATAAAGAGTGTAAAATGATAATAAATATGAGTGTGGGAATGAAAATGAAGCCGTATGGCCAGTGTTGTCTCTGGTTGTCTTCAGGGACTTGAATGAATGCGTGATGCGTATGCTGAGGATGTGATAATATCTCTAGTTGCATTTGAAGATGATAGTGATAAGGTCTCCGGCTGTCTTCCGGGACTCGACGATAAATGATATCTGCGAAATTTAAGGTAAATTCGTTAAAGTAGGTAAAGTAGATGATGAAATAAAGAAATGAAGTAAGGAGTAAAGTAGGTGTATAGCCGTTTGGCTTATGCAGGTGAGGCCGTGTAGCCATGCGATGTCTCCGGTTGTCTTCGGAGATTTAATGCAGACTCTTGTACAGTCCGGGGTAAAGTCGTAAAGTGTATGATGTCTCCGGTTGTCTTCGGAGGCTCAATGATAATTCCTGTAAAGTTCAGGGTAAAGTTGTTAAAGTTGGTAAAGTGAATGACAAAGTAGGGAGTAAAGTCAAAGTGTAGCCGTCTGGCTTATGCGTATGAGGCCGTATAGCCATGTGATGTCTCCGGTTGTCTTCGGGGACTTGATGGTATCTCTCCGGTTGTCTTCAGAGATTCAATGATGATTCCCGTAAAGTCCAGGATAAAGTTGTAAAGTGGACGATGTCTTCGGAGGCTCAATGATAATTCCTGTAAAGTTCAGGGTAAAGTTGTTAAAGTTGGTAAAGTAAATGATAAGGTAGAGAGTAAAGTCAAAGTGTAGCCGTCTGGCTTATGCGTATGAGGCCGTGTGGCCATGCGATGTCTCTGGTTGTCTTCAGAGATTTGATGATGATTCCCGTAAAGTCCAGGATAAAGTTGTAAAGTGGATGATGTCTCCGGTTGTCTTCGGAGGCTCCAATGATAATTCCTGTAAAGTTCAGGATAAAGTCGTTAAAGTTGGTAAAGTGAATGATAAAGTAGAGAGTAAAGTCATAGTGTAGCCGTCTGGCTTATGCATATGAGGCTGTATAGCCGAATGACGCCCCCGGTTGTCTTCGGGGACTTGATGCTATGTCTCCGGTTGTCTTCGGGGACTTGATGTTGTGTCTCCGGTTGTCTTCGGGGACTCAATGATAATTCCTGTAAAGTTCAGGGTAAAGTGGTTAAAGTTGGTAGAACAAATGATAAAATAGAGGGTAAAGTCATAGTGTAGCCGTCCGGCTTGTGCGTATGAGGCCGTATAGCCATGTGATGTCTCCGGTTGTCTTCGGAGATTTGATGATAAATCCCTCCGGTTGTCTTCGGAGACTTAATGTTGATTCCTGTAAAGTTCAGGCAAAATGGTTAAAACAGATAAAGAAGGTAATAAAGTATGTAGTAAAGTGATAGCATAGCCGTTTGGCTGATGAAGTCGACGCTATCGCAACAGGCTGAATCAATGACGCGTAATCCTGATTTGATTCGTCTTTAACCTACAAAACAGGCATATTCGTTAATGAAGTCATAAAGTTGTTCTGATAAAATAAAATTAAAGATAGAATTTAGAAATAAAGCCGTTTGGCTTTTGAGGCGAGGCCATATTGAGCCAGATGATGCTTTTCGGTCGTGATAGACTTGACTGTTGATCTCGCGGTCTTTTAATTCCTGCACTCAAAGAAAAATTCTTAGTTTGGGAGGGGGGAAGTTGATTCGTGTTGACTCGAAGCTTGACGTGGTTGGCGCTCCATTCGTCTTGTTTGTTTGGATCTTGTGATCTCCGTTCAAGCCTCGGTAGGTGAACAGTAGTGAATCAATTGCAAGAAAGTATTTGATTTGAAAGGTAGATATGTAGGTATATGTATAAGGAAATGTGACTATATGTATATAGGTTGTGAAATATGTAAATGTATGTATGTAAGGAAAGATATATATGTAAACGTATACATATGTAAGTTGTAAAATATTCTGCCAACTTTAGATTGTGACGCTTCTAAAGTAATTGGTCTATAATACTTCCTGTCTGATAGCCTTAATCTTGTCGATGTCCAACCGTTCTTTCGTCTATATCTTTTCCAAAATATGCCCCAGTTTTGGGTTCAGAAGGGTGTGCTAAATTTATGTTGTGGTGTGACCGAAACTTATATAGGTTGCCTACGTATCCGCCAAGGAATCAGGTCAGAACGTAGTTCGTAAAATACATAAAGTGGTCTGAGTTTTCTAATAAAGGGACCGAACCCGATGTGGATTGCCTACGTATCCTGCTAAGCGGATCAGGTCAGCGTAGTTCTGTTATATCTATGGTAAAGGGTTTGTTGGATTTTTATCTAGGTGTGACGGGTCTGTATGTTGATAGTCTACGAATCCCACCGAGGGAATCAGGCTAAGCATAGTTCTCCTTGTATAAGGATTTTTTGATTTTCTGTTATAGCACAACCGAACCCTATGTGGGCTGCCTACGTATCCACCGAGGAATCAGGTCAAGCGTAGTTCGCACCTAAAGGAAAGGTTGCAAACTAGGTTGTCTAACCTAATGTCGTACTTTGATTTCTTCTTGAATTGCTAGCTTTTAGGCTTATGTTATCACCTATCGGCTATTTCAATTCTTGTGAGTGGAATCTTGTCTTGTCCCCCTAGTTTCTTTGTTACTCTCTCGGAATGTGTGTTGTCTATTCGTACATTTCATGTCACAATCGTAGAGTTGACAGTTTTGATAAATAAAGTAGAAAATAGATGATTAAGAAAAATCAGAAATGCATTCATAGTTTTGCAATTCAAGCTTCCACAAGGTGAAGCAAAACAAACAAAATTTTGAGTACGGTTCAAGCATCAATAAAAGAAAACAAGTTCACTATATGTTCATGCTACCAAGGCTCCCGACGGATCGAGGACGGAGTACAAGTCCAATTCTTCAGAGTCTTTCCTGGTTCGGCGCCCCATATTGTCAGTGCCTTGGTGTTGCGAGTAGTTGTATTGGATCGTTCCCACGAGAGCGACAAAGTTGTTGATCTGACTCTTTCCGCACTGGACTCCTCTAAATCTTGGTATTTCCGTGAGCAGGCAAAGGATTGTTGACCACATTGGGCTTAGCTTCAGCGAGCTGAATTACTCCTTCCTTAATCAGGGCTTCGATTTTGTTTTTAAGCCCATAGCAATCTTCAGTGGCGTGCCCAACAACTCCAGAGTGGTATGCGCAGCTTTTGGAACCATCAAACCATTTTGGGATAGGCTCGGGAATTTTTCCTTCAATCGGTTGTATTATGCCTGCTGTTTTCATTCTTTCGAACAATTGAGCCAAGGGTTCAGCGATCTGAGTTAATTGCGGGTGTTTTTGGTGTCAGGGTTTGGACGGGCTCTAGGTATAGTATGTGGTCGATTTTGGTAAGTTGGAGCTTGGTTGGGTTGATACGGGCGTGGGTTTTGATGCGGAGGTGCTCGGGGTTGGTAGTAGTTTGCTTGGGTGTTGTAAATGGGGTAAGGAGGTAGTGGAGCTTGGTAGGGTTCAGGGTAGTGGTAAGGGTGGAAAGTTTGTTGTGGGTGGTTAAAGTATGGAATGGCTTGGCTCGGCTCATGTCCTTGAACGTTCATGACTGCAGCGACATCTTCCTTCTTCTTTTTAATCCCGTTGATAGAACCAGATTGTATAGCTTTGTTCATTGCTTGTAAAGCAATAAGATCCTGAATTTTCCCCGATTTGATTCCTTCTTCCAGTGCTTCTCCCATTCGAACAACTTCTGTGAATTTTTGTCCCATCATACCTATCATTTTCTCGTAAAATATGCCAGCCTGGCATTCAATGAAGGTAGCAGTCATTTCCCTATCATTCATCGGAGGTTGAACCCTGGCTGCTTCTGACCTCCAACGTAACGCATATTCGCGGAACGTCTCAGTTGACTTCTTGGTTAACTTAGTCATGTAAACTCTATCTGGTGTGATATCGGTGTTAAAACTGAACCTGTCCATAAAGTCTTGCGCCATGTCACTCCAACCACGCCATTTACGGACATCCTGTTGTGTATACCAAGTAAGTGCTTCGCCAGATAAGCTTCTTATGAAGAGCTTCATCCTTATGCTCTGGTCTCTGCCCACTCCAACCAGTTTGTCACAATAAGCCCTTAAGTGTGTATGAGGGTCGCCTGTTCCATTGAATGTATCAAATTTTGGCGGTTTGTAGCCTACGGGTAAATCGACGTCAGGTTGGACACAGAGATCTTCATATTCTACACTCTTAGTTCCTCTAGCAACTTGAAGGTTCCTCATTGCTTCTTTGAGACTGTGGATTTCTTTTAGCAGTATGTTATCTGCCCCTGCCTTTGCATCCCTTTCCATTTCTTCGTATTGATCTACCTCGGGTTGGAACCTGACCGTTACTGGGTTGGTAAAGGTTTGTGTTTCTGTGGCATATACCGGAGGAACATATTGTGCATTTGGGGTGACAAAGTGTGCCCCGTGCATATGCTGGGTTGGATAAGTCTGGACGATGGGAGTGTTTTGGACTGGAGGGGTTGTGTTATAAGTGGTATTCGCAGGTGGTTGGTTTGGTGGGTTTAGAGGAGTGGTTGTGGGTAGTGGATTAGTGTTGGTGGGTAAAGGAATGTAAGGAGTATGACCTAGTGATTGATTTGGTGGGTTGACGACTGGTGGGTTATTAGTAGCATAGGCAGTGTAGGTGGGTGGTTGATTTTGTGGAGGAGTAGAGTTAGTGTAAGTGGGTGGTTGACCTTGTGGAAGAGTATAGTTAGTGTAAGTGGGCGGTCGACTTTGTGGGGAAGTATAGGCGGATGATGGATTTGGTGGATTTGCGGGGGTGATCGGAGGTAGGTTGGTAGGTGCATTGTTTTGGGGAGGAAAATGCTCAGGAACTGGGGATTCGAGTGATGGGAAACGAGGTGGTTCTGGTGCAGTATTGCTAGGTTCAGAAGGTGGATTTTGGAGGGTGATGGATAAATTGGTCAAATCCCTAACCCGATTTAGTTCTCCACGTAGATTCTCAATTTCTTGAGTCAGGCGGGCGATATGTTCATCCCGTTGAATAGCAGTTCCGTGTTCGGAAATCTCGGGCGGATCGCTTGAGATCACGATGTTTTCTACACCAGTTGGAATAGATGCGGCCGGATCGGGCATAGTAATTTCATTTCCTTGAACAACCCAACTACGTTCAGGTAACGATGATGTCTTTGATCTCGTGACGTAAGGATGATCGGCCATCGAGTGTCAACACGAATCAACTCTCTTTTTGGGGATAAGATAAAAGAAACACAAAGTATAAATGATGTTAGTCTCATGAACATATCTAGGTAAAGTCAAGATCACGTAAAGTCAAGTAAGACCTGTAGCAAATAATTCATCGAATAAAGTCAAACAAGTTGTCAAATAAATGTAAACAATTATATTAAATAATAACGCGTCCTAATATGCATGTGACCTCTTTGTGCCAGAGGTAGGCCTAACGTTTGTTTGAAGGATAAAGTGTGCCATAATACGTCATCCCGTTGCTTTGATTAATTAAACGAATTCTATTTCCCAAAATAAAGTACAAGATAATGTAATATTTATTACATGTCAAATGAATACAACATAAAGTGTTTTCTAATCTAAATAAAGTAAATAAAATTTCTATGTCTAACTTCTAGCTCCATTTGTGATATCCTTGATCTTCGTCATTTGTTATATTCCAATGCATACCTGTCATAGAAATGTTAGTCATTCCCTTCTTCCTAAAGTTTAATTAATTAGAGCAAATAGTCAATATTTAGGCACAGTTATCCTTCAAACATGCACATAAGTATGATTGGTGTCACTCGGGGTCGTGAACCCGCTTGGACGTTTGGGTAAAGTCGTCTAATGAGTTTAATACACCAAGGGTATTAAACCTCCTAGGTCAAAAATGTATGTTCTTAGTAAAGGGTGTTGGTTTAGCTCTATCTTAGGCTGACTAAGAGTTGGCTTCCTATGACACAAGGTTCCCCCAAGCGGACAACTTGGGAGTGGAAAGTCCGTGGCCGTCGACTGCACCGCTGATCGACTAAATCCACAAGATCGATCCAACTAAAAGGTAATTTAATAGTGAACGGGCGCGAACCGCGAAGCCGTTTTGAGTGTGTGAATATGTGTGAGTTTTCCAGGAGTGGAGGAAATATGAACGGAATGACAGTTTATCAAAGCAGTAACACATAAACAGTTTATATCGAACAAACAGTTTATATCAAGCAAACAATTAATAGCATGTAAAAACAGTTAACAAACAAATAAAGTAATCAAAATAAGCACACAAAACCTATTTAAACTAAGTCCGTTATGGTTAGAACCTAAGTCAAGTCCCCAGCAGAGTCGCCAAGCTGTCATACCCCATTTTAACCGAGTTAAAGTAGAAGTACGACATATTGGAGATTCCTGTTTTTGTTATGTTAAGGAGTCGCCACCTAATTATTTATGGTGAATTAGGACACCTAAAGTTTATTAAAGTTATGTTTAAAGTTAGCTGTGTTTAAAGTCTGCGAAACTTAAGATTCTAGGTAAGGGTTCAATTAGTCTAAAGGGAAGGTATTAGGCACCCTTTAAGACCCATTAACAATGGTTAACCGACCGGACTTATGATTAATTAGGCTAAGGATAAATATAGTATTATAAATGTTTGGGAAAGTTTTTTAAAGTAAAAGGTAATAGTGTTATTAGAAATAAGACATGTAAAATAATAAGTTGTATAAAAAAAATATGTCTATTGTTACTTTGTAAACACGACTTATAAATGTTATTAATTTTTAACGAAAGTGTAATAATAATGTTTAAAATAATACTTGTAGAAAACGTAGTGATTTGATAAGAGTTTAATTATACATAAACCAAAAGAAATGGGATGAGTGATGTTTATATATATATATGGAGAAAAATGACTAAAATTTAAAAGAGTTATTTAATAAAAGTTTTAAAGGTTGTTTAGACAAATATGAATTTCAAGTGTTGGAAAGAAACTAAAGTGAAAGAGTTATTCGTTGAATTAGTTTGCCTTTTATTCCTTAGATTAAGCTAATCGTTAGTGTAGGATTGGTGATGTTTTAAGTTTCTAATGATAGTGAGCATAAATTATTATTCCTTTAGCCAAAGATGTAATCATGCTATCTTTAAAAAATCAATTATTCTAATAAATGTTATAGGTACTATAAATAGTTTTAAAAAATAGAAATGAATGTAATTTGTGGAATTAACTACCCATTACTAAACTGAACCCTTTAATGTCCCTAAGGTTCGATCTTAATTAACAAACAAAAATGTTAGTTATACAATACACATTAAATACACACAAAAAATAAAATGGAAGAGTAGCTATAATATAAATGGGCTCAGCCCACTTTCCAAAACTGCTGTGGTTTGTTGACCATCTGTTGGGCCTCGGCCCAGACCCCCTTTTTTTTTTTTTTTCTTGTTTGGCTGTGAATTGGGTTGATAGGGAGAGAATTTCGTGTTGGGCTCTTAGCCCAATACCGAATGCGGAAGAAGGCGAGTCCCCTCGCACTCGTACGCGATATTCATGCATAAGAACAAAAGGGAAAGGATTAGCATATAATCCACGAATGAGATTTAAACATATAAAATTTAAACTCAACAAATCAAGATTATACTAGTCATCTACGACATATATATATATATATATATGTATATATATGTATATATATATATATATATATATATATAATCACATGGTATATTTGCAACGGACAGCCACGTAAGATATAAAAAAAAGGTACAGGATAAGACGAGGGCATGACATGATGATAGCATGGTCTAAATTTAAACAAGGGCAGCTTATCAATCAGCCAAGTAAGGAATGATATACCCTATATAATCAGATATACCAATTTACATATTCAAACGTATGCATGACTGAATATAACCTGTATATGCAGGGGTAAATCTAAAACTTTCAACTAGTACTACTGCGTGAATTTGTATTTTTGATTCAAAATTATCATAAATATCAGGTCACAACTTCCAGGTAATGATGAACAAACGTCATCTATTTCTGTCAAACAACAATTGTCACCATATTTCACTAAGTCAAGTTTCCAAAATATCGCGACAAACAGGGGCAGGACAGAGGGGGGTTTATTCATTCAGTTAAAGGGGCTGGAAACAGAGTAATCGTGTAAGGTTCTGATGCTACTTCTATGAGGAACACACACAGAACAACAGTAAAAAAAATGCTTAATCATGCATTCAATTTTTTGCAATACTGACCCCTTAAACTCCAGTCTAGTATGGTCAGGTTTTTAGAAGCAGAATACCCACATTATATGAGTTCTAAAATAGTACATAAGTATATAAATAAAGAGACAACTGGATGTTCATGCTCACATATAAGTTCCAAGTCAATCATCCAGATTTTGATTTAAATTCTCAGGGTTAAACTCTGTCAATCACCTAATGCATACAAAGTTCATATTAACCTAAGTGGTTCCCTTTCTTCACTATTTCAGTAGAAAAGCTCAAACCTGGTACATATTAGGAGGATGTCTTAACTTTTTGAGACTTTTCCACCTTATTAGGCTCAGATGCAGACACACCAAGATAAACTAATATGTTCTTTGAAACCAGTTAAGCCTTATTTAATCACATCCAAACAACCTAGTCACATTACAAGACTTTACAAGCAGGCCTCAGACTTTGCTAAATCTGGCCTAATCAAACTTTCCTTAGTCAGCTCAATAATAGTTCATACAAGTCAACATGACAAATGCAGTAGACAGATTCAGACTAAGACAATATATAAATCTCAGATCAGATTATTTAAGAACAAGAGAAGAAAGTCTTATAAACCAAATTTCCTCATGAGCACCTCAATCTATCTAAACTGTGTCACCAAAACTCCATGGTCAAAATACTTGAGCTGTTATGATTCTAAATAAGGTTATCACAACAGTCATCAGAGGTCTTTTAAATCATCAAGCATCATTGATCACCTTAAGAGTGCACACAAGCAAATAACATTTCACATAGACTCTTAGTTTAAGGACAGTTATGTCAAAACCTCACATGGTCTAAACCAGTACTCAAGCAATCATTCCGAGTCAATCATTTGAACAGCTAAGCCAGATTTCCACCTAAGTGTGATAGCAGACTAATCAACTTGATTTCCAGTGCATATTAAGACAAGAATTATATCTAAATATGTTAATGCCTATCATAATTCCATAACAGAACATGCTACATACATAACTAAATGTGAAATACAATTACCAGTTCAAAGCAGATTACATTCATGACAGGATATATTTTTTGAACAGATAGAGTAAAAGTGTATATCATATATATATTGAATGTATATCTTCTTCTTATCTTGATAATCCATTGTATATCCTATGTATATTCGGTTTAAATGCATCCTAAGTCCTGGAAATTTAGTCTTAAGCCATCCTAAATTACAATATCCACCTTTCGGACTCACTTTAGCAATTACTATCCTATCCTAACAATATCCCAAAATATCAGAAAATAATGTGACGACAAAGAAACTACACAACATAAAAATAACAGAACCAGCTAAAAAATTTAACCAAAGCAGAAATTAAAGACTCGAAGTAATAAAGGTATCGAAGTTTACCTGTTTTGTGCGCAATGAACTGGGGCGTCGACAGCGAATCTACTCGAACACGACGAGCTCGAAATCGATTAAAGTAACCAACGTTTTGAACAGAAAACGAAAGGAAAATGGAGCAATTGTTCGTTGTCTTTGTTGATTAAAATTTATGTTTTGTAGGGAATTTTTGGTTCTAAATCTTTTCTCTTGATTCGGGTTTCTTATCCCTAAGAATAAACCATTCAAAACCCCAAAAATCCCCCGGTTTTCTCTTTTCGATTTGTTTTCTTGTTGATTTGTTTTTCTTCTCTTCTGTTTTTCGTGTTGATTTGTTTCCTTCTCTTTTGTTTTTCGTGTTGATTTCGCTTCCCTCTCTTCTGTTTTTCGTGTTGATTTCGCTTCCCCCATTTCTTCTCCCTCCCCCTGCTTTTATAGGAATTTGTTTGGTAAAAAAAAAATAGAGGAGCGTAAGAGAGAGACGGAGTGGGGAGCAGCGTGTAGGGGACAAGGGAAAGTGGAGAGGAGCTGGAAGGGGAGCGGCGATGATAAGAAGAGAGAAGGAAGAGAGGAAAGGGTGAGGAGGAGGCGGAAAAAAAAAGGGAAAAAGGAAAGAGGAAGAGAAATGGATTAGGTTAAGGGGGAAAGGGGACCGTTGGGCCGGGTGGTGTGTTGGGCTGGATGGGGTGTTGGGCTGGACCGGGTAGATTTAGGTAATGGGCTGGTCCGTTTGGTATTTTAGTTGGATTGAAAATGTGGAGTGGGTATTAAAATGTGGGTTGTTTATTTAGGTAGGGAAATAATATATTGTTTGTATTTTGGGTCATTAATTTGGCTGAAAATTGTTGATCCTTCCTCCGCTATTTAATGATTTTTCGGATTCTAATTTAATAACCGGTATAATATATATTATGTAAAGACAATAAATAATTAATATTTTGCAAAGTGTTGTCTTGTAATTAATTTAACGAGTCCAAACCCGAAACGAAAACGATGACTAGCTGTTCAAAATTTATGATAAAGTAATGCTCCTAATGTCAAAAAATATAAGTAATGATATTGATAGTAGTAGCAATAAAATATTGTGAAAATAAAGTATTTAGCTCGTCAATAAATTTAGAAATCCGAGTAAATTAAATAAAGGAGGGACAAAATTGGGTGTCAACAACGCCCTGATTGTTTTAAACCATATAATGATCTTTGTAATCTGATTGAATACATTTCCCGAGACTTTAAACCAAATGCTTTAGGCATTTTATATCCTTCAGGAATTTTCATATAAATTTCATCAAGTAAGCCACATAGGCCGTGACAGCATCCATCAGTATAATTAATGTGACATCTTCTGTTGTTTGGACTGCTGGCCCAATAAACATTACGTTTACCAAGATGGATCATTTTACTTGGTAATTATTCTACGTCAACATGCTTTAAGAGACGTAGAAATCAAATCCTCACAACCTTATACAATATTGCGCGCTATATTGTATATTGTCGACAAGATATCATGTTGTATCGGTTCGCAATTCGATATAACTTACTGAGATCTCATCACTTCATTATTTTCAGGTACCTGAACCTCCTATAAGGTTTATGAAGTGTTATGTCGTAGCTCTTCAAGAGCACATTGCCTCCTTATTATGATCATTTGCTCCTCCCTTTTTCAAGGATTATTATATTTGGAACCGATTGGTCTACCATGCTCCATGCACGCTGTAGACTTTGTCCTTCAGGGACATTAAGAGCATTTTGCAGATGAAATATGAAATAGTTGGGTCAGCAAATGCTTCCAGCATTTGACTTGAATTATCTGAGGATCATACTGATGATAATTCACAACATATTTCTTAGCTGCTTATTCTCTCCCCTTTATTTTAGTGACATATGTCCCCATTTTCTTTGGGAAAATCCATCTGTGTGCATCATGGTATATCCATTAATCATATACCCCACATCAAATGCTAAAACATGAAAATATCTAGTTCCTGACCCTGAACCAAATATGAGGGGAGAATTTATCAAAATTTATTGATCTGAAGCATACAAGTGTTGTTGTATGCAATATATCATATCTCAGACCAACATCTGAAACTCTGTTCTCATAAGCAATGGTTTAGCTGTATTATGGAGGCATCCAATGCCAAACCAACTTAGATATAAATCAGCATTATCAAGATGATTGTCTTGATTACATATTCTGAAAATTGTGCTTCCAACTCAATTATTTTGAGCAAGCAACTTTGTAAATGTCAAACTGCCAGTTGACAATAAACATACATGTGACTGTCTTAAATAGATGCATCTATTTAAGACATCACATTGCAGGTGAAGGGGCCCACATTCACCTTTTATATTTTTCAGAATTTTGGGGATTCAGTCCCAACATTAGCTGGTGTAATCAACTTATTATGAGAACAAGCAACACAAACAAATTCTTGAAGAATCTTCTAGTTCTTCAATATGTTTTTTAATACTCAATTAGCACAGCAGATTTAAATCAGGACGATCAAAATGGTCTTGTCAACTGATAAAATTATCTGTACCCGTAAACTTCAAGTTTACTATGACGAGTGCTATTTCTTTTAATAAACTTCTGGTTTACTATTGCATAAAATTTTATGTCAAAACTTCTGGTTTATTGTGACATGCGATCTCATCATGCTCGGGTAACGCTTTACACACGTGACCCTACCCGTAATAAGTTGGAGATATTCAATCTTCCAATCATCTGTAGTCTCAATATGATGATCATTTTTCTCGCTAGTAAACTTCAGGTTTACTATAATTTATTTTCCGATCGAAATAATTATGATATGAGATGAATGGTACTATCATATATAAGCTCTTCGAGAGACATCAATTTGTTCACCATAATCATATATTATTTGGACACTGCTAGTGTCATGATACTTGTAAATAAATAATTAGCTCTTCTGAAGCCTTTGATCATTAATTTCTATTACCAAATATTTCTTAAATACTTCTGGTACCATTAAAGCAAATTTCGACACTACTGGTGTCACGAAATAAACATTGAATTCTAAACTTCAATATTTCAAACATCTCCTTCAGGGAGATTCATCATTAACTGAGAATTTTGTATCTAAGCTCAAACACATAATAATCAAATCCTTCATAAAGAAATACATTAATTGTTATTTCCTTCAAGGAAATCAATAACAACTAACCATAATGTATTAATGTGGTTATAGGAGAAAGCATTCTACTCTTCTTCCTTTTGCCTTAGAAATATGTTTCGACGTACGACAGGTACATATAGCAATGTCTGACTTTCATACCACCAGAATATAACATCTACATTCCTTGTATTTTATCCCTCCAGGAGATAAGTTGTGGTATTTGTTCATTCACTTCGGGGAATGAAACCTGATTATTTAAATGTGCTTGAAATACGACGCTCATCAATAGCTCGTTATTTTGCTCAAACACAAGAAAATATTGCTTCAAAGTATTTCTCAGATATTTTGGTAATTCTTTCTGCTTCAGGAGTAAAGTTTCAAGTTTTACCACTTCGGGAGTAAAGTTTAAAGGTTGACTAATTCAGGAGTAAATTTCTGAATTCTACTACTTCGGGAGTAGATTCCAGAGTTGTACTATTTCAGGAGTAGAATTAAAAATCTTACTACTTCAGGAGTAAATACATAGGCTTACTACTTCTGGAGTAGAATTCAAAGTTTGCTACTCGTGGAGCAAAATTATGAGTTTAGTACTTCGGGAGAAAAACATATAATATTCAGAATATTTCTTCTCAATTATTCTACCTCTTCTGGAGATGGATCATAATATTTTCATAATCAAATGCACGTTTATATTTATAGGTTTTACTATATATTATCACATTCACTTCAGGGAATGGATCTATATTTGCAACATTTATCAAAAGTTTTCATTCTTTAGGAATAAAACATAATTATCTGAACGTGCCTTAAGCATATCAAATCGTGATAGCTTATAGCCTCTTTTAAGATATTTCTACTTCAGGAGCAAATCGAGGCATACATATAATGTGAAGAATTTTTCTCTAACACATCTTCAATCATAAACACAATAAGCCCGTAAAAATATTACCACTTCTGGTGTTCACTGATATAAACTCATTTAATCATTTCATATTTGCGAACTAACCTTCCAGTAGAATATTGGCATAAGGCCTTCAGCAACTTTGGTTTCAAGATATTTTGTCAAAAAGAGGCCGAAGTGCTATATTCCATAGTAATATTTAAAAAAAAAAAAAGGCCATGTTTCTTAGTTCTTACTACGCTGATGGTGAGCTTCTCCCAAAAATCAGTTTAAAATTTTCGTAGTTGTTAAAGTCAACAACAATCAACCATCAAAACAAAGATAGAAAAATACTTGGAACATGTTACCTGAACTGTTTAAACTAAATAAGTACTGCAAGTCCTTTACTTTATCTCCAGTGAGGCAACGACTTGTACTCAGTGTAATTCCAAGAATTGCACCTTCGAGACTTTCAAAATATTTGCTCAAGATGGCTAAGGCTCGTGCTGATAACGTATTATGAAATAAAACTATGAAGTAAATACACAGAAGTAATATGTAGAGAGAATATGTAGAGAGATATCAGATTATATTATTTCTGCTCTTTCAACATTGCATCTGTGCATCCTATTTATAGGAGCAACAGGACATGAGATATTTTGAGATATTTTGGGATATTTATAACTTAATGGATATCCACTACTTGGGATATTTATAACAACCTCAACATTATTTGTCTTTTGATTACTCCATGTTATTGGACAAGCATGTATCTCAAGCTTTTCCTTTTGTTTTATCCTCTTTTCAACTTTAGTTAAAAGTGTTGAACTTCAATCATTAATAACTGCAAGTAAACGGCTAATTCAATTTACAGTGATGTAAGATTTATAATTTACCTAATTTTAAATAACACTTACTCTATGAAATAATCAACTTTTCCGCTAAGTATTGCGAAAGAATAAGCTTGTAAAATGTATCAGACTTGGAAAACTTAAGCATACAGTTAAACAACACAGAGAAAATTTTATAATGTCAAACGAGACTAAAATGCTAGTAGTTTATAATTGGTGTATGTTTATTCCCATGCGTTACTGAAGCACAGAAGCACAGCAAGCTAAGCTGGTCTACAAATGGATAAGTCAATGCGAATATTAGGTGGATCCAATTTTGGTCCAATGAAGAACAAAAAAATATTCAGGTAAACAGGGTTAGGAGAACTGCTCTGCTACTTTTTTCAAACATGAACAGTATAGGATTTATGCTTACAAGAAACTGTTTTTAGTCGCAGAATACAATTAATTAATCCTTAGGTTGATCAGTTCTACTATCATGTCTTTGATGAATTAGGACTTATAGGCATCAACGATCTGATCCCAAAGCCTGGACTGCTGATCTCCACATTGCACCAAGTAATTAATTAAGATTGCGATGTACATGAAATGGCCATTTGCAAGTACCACAATAATCCTATGCTAGTTGAGGTCGGCCACATTTGAATCCTCTCTATTCATGTTGCTTCATTTGGACTCGTCTCAATCCAAAATTCAATAATTTAGTTTCTCTAACATTAGAAGCTCTTAGACAAAGTCGCCTTAATCCTAATTAATTGGCATCGCCTCTGCGGATATTCTCCAGTGATTCCTCTTTTTGTTAAGTCTGCACGAAGTCTAAGAAATTATAGGTCTTTCGAGACGACATCTTTTTTCATGTGATTTTAGGTCTATTTCATCTCCTTTTAGCACCTTCAATCATACCCCTACATATTGGTGTATCTAGAGGTCAGCTAATGTAAATCTTTTATGTGTACTACTTGCATCTTCTGTCGAATATGGTCATTGTTTATCTTGTATGACCGCACATTCATCTTAACATCCACATCTAAAACACTCAGTGCGTAGATATATTACTTTAGAGGACCAATTTGTACTCACATAACATGGCCGATCTTATAACAAACTGTTCCTAATTGGAATTGTCTTTCTCCTAATTGGAACAGGTATCCCCTACCGCATAACACCCTAGAAACACTTCTTCATTTTATACATCACTCCTATGTGATCCTGTGTGTTACATTTTCATCTATCCTATCATTCATTCTCTTAGAATATCGAGTCCAGATATCTAAGTTGTTTGCCCTTGGGCACCACAATTCCGTTTAATCTTACATCGACTTCACTCTAATTCTTATGTTGACTACAAAAATGAAGTTAAAGTGATATTAAATGGGATGGCTGTGTCTAAATACAAACAAGCTTTAGAAATGGCCTTCCGAAAATGAAAACAAACAATTATCATATCATATTATACTAAAAGTGAAAAGCCCTCAAGTCAAAAGTCTGATTACGAAAATGCCCTTCCCCCAGAAAAATAAGTAAAAAAATAAAAATCATTTATTAAATGAGTTTTTTTACTATACTAAAACCTGATGCATGATTAAGAGAAATGTTGCTCATTTTCCAGCTTTCACAAAAAACATCCATCAGAATAATTGGAACTAACTGCAGAAATTCAAGAATGTTAAAAGGTGACATTAACTTTATACCTTATTTGTTTACTTTTAATGCTTCCACCTTTCCTCATCTTGATAGCGTTTATCTTTTCGTGCATTAAATATGTCAATAAAGGACAATACAATTTACAGTTTCAAAGATGAATTTAGTCCATATTGTAATATGAACTCCAACTATTCAAATTCCTCATGTTTTACAACGAAAAAGATGGAATACAATACATTTATTAAAGTTTATGCACTTAGCTCCACATAATTTCCAGGTAAATTTCTTATGCTATGCACGATTTCATGTCTTAAATAGCCAACCTTTGCAATTTCAGCCGTTAATCTTTTGTGTTGCTTTCTCAGCCTTTGGCTTTCCAAATTCTAACTCAATAGAAGTTGTCCTATAAATATAATTTCTTTCATTCTTTGGACCTTATTCAAGATGTGCAAACAATGGAAATGAAGAACTTATACGGAGCTTATCAAAATACTTTTTCCTCAGATGTTATATAAACAACAAAGATGTGGATTATTCACACAACGATTCAGATGATTTTTTGTAAAAGGAATCATGTCGCTCTTCGCATTTGCTTCTTTAATTTGTTTGTCAGCGCTGTGTTTTGGCTAAGTTATACCTCTTTTCCGGTCACAACTCCATCAAAGCTTGTATCTTTTTTTTTTTTTTTAGATAGAGTGATTGTTCTTCATTTAAATTTCACTGCATAAATCTATCTGAGTTTTCTTCTTTGTGTAATAATTATCTACTGCTATCTTCTTTTTGTGTTCTCTTATGATATGCCATTTTATTATCTATTGCTATCCTCTTTTTGTGTTCTCTTATGATATGCCTGATTAGATAATACTCCCTCGAGTTCAAAAGAATTGAGGATTTAACCTCTAAAAGTTGGTCTAAAACGAAATTCAAGTATCATTTGTTTTCCTTTCTTATTTGGAAAAAAAATGATCAAAAAAGAAAACATAATGATTCATGCCAAAACTGATTAAAAAGTTCAAATTGAATTTCGTGCTAAGTATTTCGGGATAAACAAATATTAACAAACTACAATAAATATTTGAAGTAAAAAAGTAGAAAAGTGGCCTAAATATTTGAAGTAGAAAAGTGGCCCAGTATACAAAGAGTGGATCCTCATAATTCAGCTTTATGAATGGTGTTTCTGTAATTTCATTCAAAGACAATTTCCCATACATTTGTATTTTGCATATAAAACTCGGTCAAACAATTCTTAAATTATGTATTTGACATGAGCAGCTATATATTGCACTATAAAGGGATATTAATGTTAACTACAAGAGTTGTGATCATGATAAAGTAAACTGAGATGACATGATAAAAATCATGAACGGTAACATCGTATATAGTTTAATTTATATTTCTAGCTCAATTTTTTTTTAATACTATATTTGATTATAAATTATTTTGATATATTTTATGGCAATGATATAGGATACGTGGAACGCACGTGTCCAAACTAGTTTAGTAAAATATGCCTTGTGTTGTTTTTTTCTTATCATCTCCCTCTTGTATTTGCAACACGAGTCTTAAACCTTGAGCATTTAGTCAAGAAACATTAAACTAGTATTAAACATGAGACATCTAAACTAGACAATATTCAGGCTAAAAGCTCAAATGGAGTTAAGAGTACCACACAACTAATTAAAATTTGATTAAATTGAGAAACTGGAAGATTGAGCCATTGAGGCGGTCTTTGTTATTTTATTAAGCATTGTAAGATGATGAAGTAGTTGTGTATAGTCAACTTGCATTAATCATTGACAAAACTAAAGATATACTCTATTGATTTGGACTTAATGTACTCAAATTAGGAATACACAAAAGTTATTCGAACAATTGTACTTAAATCTGTTAACTCTCAACTACTTTGGAAGAATTAGATCATATACCAGAGAGAATATTTCTCTCAACCATTATTATTTTCTCTAATTTGGTCACTGAAGGTGTTAGATTAATACTACATATATATTTCCCCTGTTATAATATCCTTTTGACCTCATCTCTATACCAATTTATGTTTGTCTCCTGATTTTTAGTACAGTATAAATATCTGTAGCTGCTTTTCTTGGTTCAATTCACTTTGTCTAGTGTAGAAGTGAAGTGTTGTAGCTGCTAAAATTTAAATACACAAATGGTAATAAATCATGATTAACAATTTTCAAACAGATGGCACAATCAATGAGATCGTCCTCAAGGACGAAAACTGAAGAAACTAGAAGAATGTAAAAAGAACAACAATAGAAACATAACAAAAAACAATAAAGGTACAATTATTATTTTCTATTTCTGCAAATGAAAGTTGATGTGCTCACTGCCCTTTTAAGATGAGTTGATCTTCCTGCAATTCTTCCTGATCTCCCCTTTGGAACCTGTCAAAGGAGAAATGTTCCCCATCTTAACCATAGACTTGGCAAAGTGGTCGAAGAAAAGCGCATTGTTCTCTGCATATTGTTTCACCAAGGCTAATGATGCTTGACTCTTTGTAGTAAGAACTTGGTCAGAGTTCAGCAGGCCCTTTGAAGCCAATAAGAGCTTGAAGTAGCTGTTATCAAATTTTGTGGGAGAGACAAAGTCCAAGAAGAATAGGTTGTTATCACCTCCAGATTTTGGACACTTATTGCGCAATTGGGCAGCATATGATTGATCCAGAGTAGAGTCTGGTTTACTGTTTCCTGACTGGTTGTAGAGCCTTTGTCTGAAGCTGGTACATCTTGAATTTCCAATTGTGTGGCTCCCTGCATAATAATACATTGATGTTAACTGAGAGTTAAGTATGATTAGTTGATAACTATGTAGTAACAATAAATTTAAGGGAGTAACTTTTACCAGATAAAGCAACAAGGTCAACAAGATCAAGGCCTTGTCTCTTGAATTTAGTGAGAATGGTATTAAATGTGTTGTTTGGAGCAGGAATGTCATTGTTGGAGCCACTTAAACTGGCACCTCTGGCATCTCTTCTTCCCAATGGAACCTCCCAGTTTGGTCCACCAGCCTACACAAACAAAATATAAATAGCTCAGTTTATTTTTCTTTTTCCGTGCCTCCTAGAAGAGTGTTGTGACCAGTTTATGTGGCTCTACTTACCAAAACAGTGGAGTCCCTTGCAGCAAGTGCCAATATATCAGCACAAGAGACAGTTTGTGGGCATTCTTTCTCTAGTGCAGATTTAATCTCATCAATGACTTCAAATCCACGAGCTGAGTTCCTGTTGGGGTTTGATCTTTTTTCTGTTACTATACCTCTGCTGCTATCCAGAAGCAAAGATGCATCACACCCCTACACGACATAGTAAAACAAATAGTTAGCCATCAACTTTTTATAGCATATAAGTACGTCAGAAAACATTAACAAACATAAGCCAAGAAAATCCTGTATTTAGTTCATAACAAAAGTAATTTTTAGTAGGTGCATTCGTGCGTGCTAGTGTGCAGCGCGTACTCAACTTCATATCAAATCTTATCCAAATTTTAAATCTTTCCATATAGAGTAGTCATGGTACACTTTGTCATGTATAGATTTTGACTAATAGATCAGTAAAGACCGAAAGTTATTGCAGCCACGTTAAAGTTTATCATCAGATATATGATAAGCTTAGCATTGTTATAATACCAAGTGACACAAATATATTTCGTAACAGAGATATGTTTTACCTTGACAAAGCAGTCGTGAAAATGGAGCCTCAGCAATGAAGCAGCCATTCGAGCTTCTTTGGCAACAGCCCTGGCAACAACAGACTTGACAATTTCTTGCGCTTTTGGGCATGATTTATAGTAATATTGGGGGTATAGGTTACCATTGTAATTACTCTTAAAAGAGAAACAAATTGGTGCAAACGCAAGTAGAGCAATGAGAAAGAAGAAGCTCGTGGACTGAGCCATCTTGGAAGTTAAGTTCTAAGGAGAGAAGAAGTTCGAATACTGAAGAAGGTTAGTTTGCTGTGATGAAATTGAATGGAGTTTCACTAGTATATATAGTGTGTTCAATGGAAGAAGAGTTACAAATTAAAGCACAGAATTAAATGGAGTTGGTAGCTTTTTTGTTGGGATTAGTATATGATTTTTTTCATGTTTACCTAGTGAAGCAAACTTGTGTACTACAAGTAAATGATGATTGATCTGGTCCTTGATAGTAAAAACACCTTCACTAACATCCACGCAATTGTAATGCATGACATGAAGTTGATTATGACCCTTTATCTTACTAACTGTTGACTTAGCTATATTTTCCAACTTAGTCAATTATTTGATGCGGTCCAACTTTAAGGGAATAAAAAAGGGCAAGTTACACATGGCCGGTAGACCGACAAAAATTACATTGGTAAGCTAAACATACAAAAAATATACATTATTATTTATTAAAAAAAATGTATTTTTATGTATATTATACATTAATATACAAAAAACATACATTTGCTGACTTATTTGGTGGACGGCTATTTATGTCAACTTCTCAATAAAAAAATCTAACGCTTCTTAAACAAATGATTCTTGGGAGTCAATTTTCAAAGTTCTTCTGTAAATCAATTGATAATAATTTACAATTAATTGGCTTAGTCCTCTCCTACCCAAAATCTAGATTTATTAATTGTTGCTATCCTGCTATCGATAAAATCTTTAGTGAAAGTTATATATTTATTTTAAGCATGAGAGAATGACTTGATCTGGTCAACCCCACACACGCCTTGATTGATTGCTTTTCGAATGCGGAGATAACAAACAATATGCATGCAATGTAAAGTAACAAAAGAGTTGATATAAGTGGGGACAAAAGGCACCTGCTTTGTTGACAAAAGAGGACCTCCACAATATTATTATTTGACCTGAGTTTCTTCATATCCTATTACACACGCCATTTCTTCCTGTTTTTTTTTTGTTTTATATATCTATGTATGATCTCATGAAGCTTACTCTTTTGTTTTTCCTCTTCTCAATTTCATGTGAAAGTGTTAAGCTTCTCAACTTCAATTCATTAATAACCGGAAATAAACGACCATAATTTAAATTTAATTTACCTAACGTATACAATTTACTTATTTTGAATATATCTATTATATGATATATTCAACTTTTCAGCTAAATTTTAATGCATGCACCTAAACTGAATTAGCTCGTCGTAGAAGTATAGAAGTTAGAAATCTTAATCAAGGTGGTCAAACAAAGAGATAATATATTATGTATTTTGTGTACTTTGAGCTACGCTATTGACAATTTCTTCTCAGAAAAATAGAAATGGCAATCCCCGTTTATTAAAATAGTAGTATTGGTGTAACTCGGTCTATGTCTGCTCTCATGCATTACATAAGTGAGGAAGGTGACCAACAACTGGATAAGCGAATGTTAGGTGAATCTGAATGGTCTAATGAAATGATAAAAATAACAGGCAAAATTTGTTAGGAGAACTGCTCCTCTACTTTTTAAAACATATACAGAATAATCTTTATGCTTCATTTATGCCAAAATTGTTCTTTAATAGAATGAAGACTCTGTGGCTCAAGTAAATTGGCTCTCAGTTTTCTCATTATTAACGAACTGTATAATATCCTTCCTACATAGTTGCAAGTAAACACCTTACTCAAGCAGCTTAAGCAAACGTAAATAAGCTGCTAGAAAGCCCAAAATTTGCTCTTACAGTCGTAATTCTCCGCACAGATCAAGGGGAATGGAAATTTCCAACTTTCCTGTTTTAACGTTGTCTTTGATTATACTCGAGTCAGTACATTTGATATTTATATTGTTGGTTTGGTAATGTAGATACTCATAGAAGCCAAACGTTTTAGACCCTGAAAAGACGCAGCAACAGTACTATAAGTCTAGAAAAAGCACTATTGTCTATTGATAACTTCGATGGGATGTTTTTGCTTAAAAAGCTAGATAAACAGACGATTGACTTGAAGTGGTGAGACAGGAATCTGATTCTCATGTTAGGCTCTTGGATTTGAAACATTGTCATCGATCTTGTCAACTCAAAAAGAGTGTAAAAAAACAGCGAGTGTTTCACAAATCTGCATGACTGCATCTACCATGAAACAAGTAAAAATAATCTTTCAAGTCACAGCATTTCTCTCCTCATAACTTGCGTGAGCACCACTATGAACAAAGTATCATTGGTGGTGCGGGGGGTTTTTTTTTGTTGGGGGGGTTGCAAAATTGCAGGTCTATCAGAGCTTGCAAAAATTTTCATGGTTCATCAATCTCTACTGCCACAAGAATGAGAAGGCTAAATCAATATTTTGTATGCAGAGCCAGAGCACCAAATATTAGTTGCTTCCAAAGAGAAACCCGTCTTGTGCACATTTCTAACTTGGAACACCGGCCTGGGACGTGGCAAGACTCTCATCTAGAGACAAACAGGACTCATATTGATCCGTACCTAACTTCACTAGTTCTCCCTGTTGCTTGAGTAGAAGTCGGTTGGCGCTCCCATGAAGCTTGATTTGCAAAAGGATTGTTGACATCTTCTGGTCGTGAATAGCCATGGCCTACACCGCTTACCTATTTTTCAGTTCAAAAAGCACATTAAACCAATTCAGCTCAATTATTTTCACAGCATGCTCAAAAACAACATTTTCCCCTAGCATACGCCTCTACTACATCCATACACCCTTAACCTGGACAACCATACCCCTAGGACTACTTACACATGGAGCTGTCACTGTCCCCCTCTCTACCCCCTGTGGTATAACCTCCACATATTCGCTTTTCTGGCCACAAGAAATGTATTGATAGCTCACCCAAAGCCTTCCACACCATCCCAAGAAGTTCAAACCCCACAAGTAGGTATACTTACAGTTTCCAAACATGCGGATAAAAGTGTCATTCCAGGCAATGCATCAAGCCCACGCTGTAAAAATGAAATTTAATGATTACTAATTGCCGCAAAAGAATCATACAATTGAAAGCGGAGCTGGCAAAAAGAGAGAGAGCACAGTACATAGCTAAAGCACAAATAGTTAACCTACCTGATTCTGTACTCGTGTCTTGTAAATGAACCCTCCACAGCAGAATAGTGTTGAGGCAACTAATACTCTGTTCCACACAATATGTCATATTTATATGATGCTACACAAGATGACCAAGAGCAACATCTGAATATGCGAAACGCTATTCAAAATATAAATTTCAACAACAGAGTCAACACAGAGTCAACAACTTCCCAAGCAAGATAACCAGTTATGCTGCAGCAAAATGTATGATGCAGAACTGCATAAGATCTGGAAGAACTCACTCAGACATTTCAACATGAAAATAAGAGGTTGAAAAGGAACATGACATACATGCATGATAATACTCCAAATATGGCCCATCCTCTTGCAGCATCACCACCTTCGCTTTGCTGATTTTCTGCAGATATTTCATTCTATTATCATGATTTAAATGGAACAGCCACTCGGAATAGTAGGGTACCAGCTAGAAAGGACATATAGTATTGCTAGGACTGCATCATTCCTAATATCAGATCTTCCCTCCGCCCAAATACACTACTATTGCTGCCCCCACCCCCCCACCCCCCAAAATATCTCTACCAATGAGATTCTCATATGATAGAGACAGGGGAGGGCCGCACAGGTTAGCTAAGAGACCGAACCACATTCTTTTTTCCCTTTTATTTTTAAAGTATTTACTTTTGCTCAGAAGTTATCGGCTGTTATTGTAGACACACATTGTCAAAGACCCAAACATGCACTGCTCTATGAGCATAATGTATGCCCATTGATAAGAAGTGTATATTCCCTCCGTTTCAACTTATGTGTCTTACTTTCCTTTTTAGTATATTTGAAAAGAATGTCTCTTTCTATATTTAGTAAATTTACTTCCCTTTTTAGTTTATTTGAAAAGAATGTCTCTTTCTATATTTAGTAAATTTTTAATTTCAACATTAGTAAATTTTTAATTTCAACATTCTCATTTTACCCTTAATGGCATTCCCTTATAGGAATGACATGTCATGTTTAACACCAGAAGTTTCAAACGGTATTTTTTTTTTTTTTTCATATTATACACACCTTTAATTTAAGACCACAAGATTCAAAAGTTTTCTTCATATTCTTAAAATCAAACTGACACAAAATGAAACGGAAGGCGTATAACTGACAGACATAGAATGATATAAGTGAAGTTGAATAAAGGCCAGATTGCACTTACCACACATCTTTGTGAGGGTGAACTGAATGGGGTCATAGTCTTTTATAGGAACGGTGACCTGAACTTCATAGGGGTTATCACGAGCAATATCACCTGAAAATACAATCAGCAATTTAGAGGAACAAACAGTTGAGCCAAAAGATAATATAATAGCGAAACAAGAAATATCTCCCTAAACAGTCTTATAAGTGGAACAAGTCAAGTCATTATACATATCCAGTCGATCAGTAATACTGTTGGTGACAAAGTTGTTGGTGATCCACCAGTTGCTGCTGAACCGGATAATCTGACCTTCAACCCTTGCTCCGGAGAAACCTGATATGTATATGGAGAGGGGCATGGAAAGAGGGGGGAAACAGTGAACTTCCAAGTGAATAACATACAAGCACAAGAATAAATGCATAATGAAAAGCTTAGGCACCTTTACTAATGGTTTCTGCACAGAACCCGAAACCGAAGCAATTGCAGTCATATAAAGTGCTACATGAGTTTGTGCAGTGATGAAGCTACAAAATCACAATAAGAATCAATTGAAATAATTTTATGCATTTTAGACTGTGATATGATAACAACTACTGTGACCTTGCAGCTTATGATAAAGAATGGAAGTCTAGATCCCACAAGAACAGGACGAGTACAAAAAGCACATAGGGTAGGCAAAATGTGTATTAGAACCTTGCAGAATATAGAAGTCAGAATATATTCACAAGCATACTAAAATAGGCAGTGTAAACTAAGTTGACCAACACAGAGACAAGGATGACAACCAGTCCTCTCCATGGTATTGCTTGGTTACCTGAACCAAAGCACACTCCTGAATAAATGCAAATCATCTCTGTGGAATCATGAATGGACAAATGATATTTTACTGAAAAGAGCTAAGTTACTCGGACTCTTCACTTTCGGGGCCGCACCCGTGTCGACACGATGTGTGTGTGGATGTGGGACCCGTACCCAATTTGGTCAAACGATTTTGGGTACTTTGACCAAAATCGATAGAGAAATTTGATACAGACAATAATTTCTGAAATCAAAACAAAAGCTAGGGCTACTGCAATAGCCATTTTACACCTCTATATCATCTGCAATACCCATGTTACACCAAAAAATAGTAAGGAGATGCATCTATACTTAATAAGTATTAATTACAGGTTCAAACTTGCTCTAAAAAATTTGTGCATTCTTTTCCTTATATATAATCCACTATATTCTGGGCATATTTTTATAACTCTATTTTTAGATATTTGAATTATTTCTAGCCGAATCCCAGCACCCGTAGCACCCGTATCCATACCTGGATCCGTATCCCTGAATCTTAAAATTTATATCATGAAGGATCCAACCTCTAGATCCACACCCATATCGGATACCCGCACCCGAGTCCGAGTAACTTAGGAAAAGAGTGGCCAAACTTCACATTGAAGGAAAAGCAGATTGAGACACGTGACTAAATATGGGCACCTCAAAACAAATATCTATATTCCAATTTTTCCTTTTAAGGGATGACTTTTTTTGGGTCAAGTAAAAGATTTCATCGATAATAACAAGGCCTACTTGGCCGTATACAAGGGGTATACTAAAAAAAGAGAAACCTACAAAATATGGTTCTCTCCAAACGCCACCCAATCCTCTATACAAACAGAAACTACATGGGTGAACCAAAAGAAAATAAGGGATCAGAGACTACTCCTTAGTTGAGCAAAGCTCATCTCCAACCCTTCAAAAGCTCTCCTATTTCTCTCTTTCCAAATGACCCACATTAAAGCAAGAGGAGTAACATTCCACGCCTTGTGCCTTCTTCTCCTAGCTCCACTCTTCCAGGTGAACATCAACTCATTCACGGATCTTGGCATAGTCCAAGAAACACCAAACCATCAAAAGAGATCCCGCCATACTATATCAGCATATGTGTATGCCTTAAATTTAAGCTAGCATTTCTATCCAATCAACATCTTATGTCTGGCAGGATCTATCCTGTTACAGAATAGACCTCAACTATAAAACACAATTACATTCCCAGATAAAATGCAGAAGTAACCATACAGAAAACCACATAACCAATACATATTCTCTTTCAGAGCATAATAATTTTACTTTTCATCAGTCAAGACTCAGTTTGAAACCTCTTCTCCCTCATAGACTCAAATGCGGTATTGATTAGAACTTTGGCAGAATCAATATGATGAGCCATAATACCTCCACAATTTTGGAAAACTGCCAGATACCTAGGTGGAGGTGATGCCAGACTAGAAAAACAAAGATACAATTGATTTGTTTGAAGAGATAAGCAGCACAAGATCAAGATAAGTACAAAGAAAAAATCTAAAGAAAAGCAGTGACAACAACAGTAACAATATCACAATCTCCTTTTGATCTCTTAGCTTGAATATACATGGAGTTTAAGTGTAGTTGAAAATTACAGTGTTTAAAGAAAAGTGGGCCCAAACCCAAATAACCTAACTTTATGAATTTGGAGTACTATAAGAATAAAAATGGGTTCAATCTGACTCATCGAGCAGTATACAATTCAACAAATAATGAATAAACGATGGAGGCTTCTACTTAAAGAAAGCAGATATATTTTTGTGATAGTCCAAAGAGGAAAGTAAGACAGACATGTCACATAAAGGGAGTAACTATAATAAGCAAAGAAAAGATAATACGTGTAAGTAATGAGATGTCCCCTTCACCTGAATTCCTTGTGAGCTGCTTCATAGCCCATTTGAGTCATGCCATTGTAAACCTGTGCATTCACAAGCAAGGGCCTCCACACCATAAGTCATGTGAGACAGTTTGAAGGTACTGGATGAAAGAAGAAACGTTTCCCTTACAATTTCCCATGACCGTGGATGAAAACCAACTGTGAAACCTTCAAAGATTCGCAGACCTGGTTTCTCACATGGAATGGCAAGTTCAACCACAGCTCTGTCCAAAAGTCATATTAGAAATACAGCTAGACAAGTTTGAAGATGAAGTGTACAAATAATGCATTCAAAACCCTATATTTAGTGATGTCATCATGCAATTTGCATTATTTTATGTAACTCTTCCCCAATAATCAAACCTTTTCAATTACTCTCGCTGGTCAACTTTGCCCTATGCCAATACATGGTGTAGAGACATTAGAGAAATAGTTCCATAATTCGATAATATGAGCTTACTGAAGCATTACGATTCCAAATTTTCTTTGCACTGCACAGGTTGAGAAATGTCCCTTAATTTATAAAGTCCAAACAGAGGCCTGCCATGGCAATGAGTAAATGGGTAGGTTGAACTGCAAATATTTGAAGCAGTGCAAGAGATGTTCTCTTAACTTTGATGAAACAAATTGCCGTGAAGCTCAAGAGGTTATGAAGTAGGGTACAATGTTTTAACCCAAAGGAAAAAGAATAAGAAACGCCTAAGTTGTAGTCATAATACAGTTAAAAGTCAATTTGATTAAGCTTCAGAATCAGATAGGATATGCGGTTTATGTCCTGTATTGAAATAAAACATAAGGATTTACACACAAAACGAAATGTATTTGAGTTAAAAACTTTTTTTATTGAAATATTGAAGAGACGTGTTATGAACTGCCAAAAGTACATTGGACCAACTTGGACAAGAAAATATTCCATCCTTTCAGAAATACACTACCCAATTACAGCATACCCCATAAGAGCTGTGAACCCACCTCATGCTCACCCCACTTCCAGTTTTTTAGGGACACATGCATCCAATTAACTCAGCTAAAGGAAACATGATAATATTGTTAACTTTAGGTCTTTCTGTTTGCAAGGGCCTGGAAAGGGAATGTGCCCGCAACTCCAAATATATACTCCCTCTGTTTGATTTTATATGACACTATTTCCATTTTGAAATGCTCCAAAATATAATTCCTCAACTTTCAAGAATGAATTTATCAAATTATTCAAATTTTAAATTTTATTGTGATGATTTCAGTGTCAAACTAACTTTTCAACAATTACTTTAATATTTTCTTCCAATACCGCTAACACAATATATGTCACATTAATATTGTAAACTACAAGCCTAATAAAATACGATTATACAAAATGGAATGAAGAGAGTATAACTTTTCTAATCTTTTAGACCTCACCCCAACATGCAGTTTCTCTTCTTTTTTTTTTTCATTCTTTCTCCTTTTTTGGGGGGAGAGGGAGAGGAAAGGGGACAGGGGAGGGTGTCAAAACACATAGCATATGAGCTAAAATGATGTCGAAAATACCTACAAGTAGACTCATATTCAACATTGCAGATGCATCCAAGTCCACCTGAGGAATTGAAATTTACAAAAAAAATTAGCAAGATAGACAATGATACATTCTATACCTGACTCCCACAATTCCAAATCCCACATCATTGTTGAACAAATAGGTCATAGAGGATTCCTGAGTCAATTTTGAGAAGATCAAAGAACCTAGGATCTTGTAATACTTCACCCTATTTCTGCGAAGTAGTTCAGTTAATACACTTAATTGCAGAAAAGTCACTATCTATATCGGATGTAGTTCAGTTAATACACTTAATTGCAGAAAAATCACTATCTATATCGCCAGATCTTTTTAAAAAAAATTAGCTTCCAACTTTAACAATGAGACACATATGAAACAGAAACCAGGGAGAAAAAGACAATACTTGACTGACAAATTTAGTCCAAAAAATAATAATGCACTGCAGATTTAATGATGAAATTCAGATGCGTGACCTATCAACAATTCGCATACTGTTAAGCACATCCCCGGAATTAAACCAAAATTAGCAGTATGCTGGCCCTCGCCTAATTCAGGATCATAACACAAACTAAAGTACTAAACCACAGAAATCACATTGTATGTATGAACACAACTGTCTATGCACCAAGGATAAGATTCAGTGCGTCCACCTCAATGAGTTGTATACAGCTTTCCTTTACAAGGGTGACTAGCTTTGTTCTTACATATCCAGATAACCCATCCTGGACACCTCAATAACAGACATAACTTCTGGTAGATCCTCTAATTAGCAGTTGTTACAGGTACATAAACTTCATGACTCAATTCCAGGAACCACAGCACACTGTTAATGCAGGAACATAATATTCTACCTCCACACAGAGCTGTCGAAAACCCTAAAATGGCAATTTAGGATATAGACACTGGTCAACAGCTAATAATGATCTCACTAGTAACTGAAATAGACACTAGACATTCACTGGATAAAGCATGCATATATGAGCCACAAAAAATGACATTGTATAACACTGGCAATACTTTGTGCAATCTTTTCAGCTCGCAAATCTTGTGCATTAATATGTGATATCAAAATGATGTTTCTCTTAGCTGACCCCCAGGCTTTGATTTATTTTTATTTTTATTTTAACCCCAGGCGTCATGTTTATGATGCCATTGTAGATCTAAATTTTCAGGATCAATTGAGTGTTTCAGAAGTATTTTAGAAATCAATCAAAAATACTAACTTGGAAAATTGGTTGTTTATTGAGGCTATTTCATACATCTCGAATTAACAAGCTATCTTACTAGTCAATGAAGGGTTTACATACCTTTGCATTGTCCATGAGGACAGTTTCCACAAATGATATTGACCTATCAATGCAGAGAGTGAGAGATTCAATCGAACCGTGTTGGAGTTCAGTACATGGAACCAAACATTGAGACATGATATTCTTACATGGCCCACTAACCACTTATCTTTTCAGAGGATCTATAATATGATTCTTGAAAATAAAACAGAAAAAATGTTACATATTTATGTGTGTGTATATATATATATATATATATATATATATATATAGAGAGAGAGAGAGAGAGAGGAGAGAGAGAGAGGAGAGAGAGAGAGAGAGAAATATTTAAACCTTAGCTGTTCGGCCCATCTTGTCATAACTCAGCTCACAATTCCTCAGGTCACCATTGAAATATTCCTGGGGACAATATAAACAATTTACATTAATCTTAGATTTGCAGGTAAGATCGGAATTAAAAAGCAGACATGTTGTTGTTTCAAGCGACACAGCAATTAGAAGCAAGGGAGTAATGCATCTGAGGAGCAGATTGACGCGACTTGAGGCACATACTTCACAAAAATTGAAGCGCAAAGCTATCCAAGTTAGAAGTGTTTCCTTCTACAGTTCTAGCAATTACTAGTATGTATAACATGTTTGCTAAGTCTACTAGTATACCTACAGCTAACAAGTCAGTAAACAAACCCTCCGTATAACCTCGCATTAATTTTTTTTTTCCTAAAGTGAATCAGTCTTTTTTCAGCTCATCTAGTAACTGTCATTTCCACTTTATGTAGTAAACAGCTTCTGCGAACCAAGAAACAACTATCTACATGAATCACTACAGTCTCCTTGCTCCATAATGTTTTAAATATCACAGAGCAGAATATAAGACCACATGCCACACATCCCTGTAGCCTATGTCAATTACCATTGGCTACATGATGCATCAATCCCAGAGAACAACAACAACTACGCCTCAATTCCAAGCAAGTGGAGTTGTTATATGAAACCTCATTGTCCATGACTTTCCTTTTAAACCTGTCTCGGTCCATTGGGAGTGAGAGGGGAGAACCAGCCAAGAGAACTAATAAAATATCCTTAACTTCCCTATTGCACCAACAGGTATCACACTCTTGCACAAACATGCATGAATCTTTTAGTTTCTCCTCTATAAGATTAAGTTGCACCAATAGTTCACAACCTTACCTGAACGAAGCTGACATGTTCAGACCCAACACGAAAATAGTTGAGTTTATCAAATCTACCGTAGTCCACATATCCCTGCAGTTCAGGTGACTCTTTATTACATAAGGAATCAGGATTACAATAGAATATAAAGGACAAGTCAATTAAGTAGATGTCTTCTTAGCATAACAGGTAGGAATTTCTAACAATCTCGAAGTTACACTAATAGATTTATAAAGAAGACTCTTTTCCCCACTTTCACTAGGCACGCGCAAGCAAATCCAGCTTTAGTTTGTTCATCAATTTCTTGATAGGCAGTTAATTTCTACTCTTGTGCACTTCAGAGGTGCCAGCCTAAGAAAATTACTCGTCACAAACATGGAGAAAAGTAAGTGGAAGAAAAATTGAAAGAAAGAGATGTGGAGGAAACTAGGAAGAAAACAAGGTTCATCATTCGGAATAAACATCACACATTTCCACCACATCCACACTACTTAAACGTGTGATTCATCATTCATACACCCTTAAGTCAGGTCAGCCACTTTGATGTCACATAAGCATAATCAGGTGTCAGATGTGTTTATTATTTGGGGTTTTAACAAGTAGATGTGCTGAATTGGACAATTCTAAGTAGGGAGACCGGCTTGCCAAAAGTGTTCAAGTTGGAATGCTACTTCATTCAATAAGTCATATATAAATAGAAGTATGAGGTGGTTCACTTAATTCAATATGAAAATCTAGTGGTAATATACATGATTTATTGCTCTTTATTCTGCTTTAAAGTAACTTAAATTACAAATGCCATTATCAATACAAAGTGGCATATTCAATAACTATTAATCTAATTAGCTATGAGTCCCTAAAAGATGTCTTTTATGCATCAGGTTAGGGATGCGAAGATGATCAACAAGGAAGGAGCTAGTTGCAAATTACTAGATAAGAAGTTTGTAACAGTTGGAGAGAACATTTTCCAGAAAAAAAAGAGACAGAACGGAAAGAGGAAATAAGCATCTCGTAATATATATATATATATATATATATATATATTATATATATTGTAAATAAATAAATGAAAACTTCATAAAATGCGTTACATTTCGCGATCTAGACTCGACATCTTTGCAAAATCGAACCACCAAGTCAGGATCCTCCTACATTAAAGACAACTCATGAGCATTACAATGTAATTGAAACCATTGGTGGACATAGTAGCTCATATATCAAATCAGACATCACCTTCCCCTTCCCCTCATACTCAAATGGCTGTCCAATCCAGCTACTCTGGAACACAGGTTAAGAAATACCAACTTTATCCAATATGTACCTCCAATAATACAATCAGTTTTAATCATTTCAGATCTTGAGACCGATAAAATATACGACATTTAAGAAGTTTGCAGGTATTGTGGCACCATCATGGTGATTTAACAAAAGGAGTTGAGATGTGGTTCATGGTAAGTGACATTATAAGGTGAACTTAGACTTTTTTATTTCAACCAACTGAAAATAGTCAATTTCTGCATTTTTGTGCCCTTTCTCACTGAATCGGCAAGCAATAGTTTCAAAGGATACAAAATCGTGAATGTGACTGGAGTTATCCAGAGCATAGCAACCAGTATTTGGTGCAACAACTGAAACAACTCCGATTGCTTGCAACAATACAACTGAAAAGAAAATCAAAAGGATAGATTAGATCAAAGTCTTCCAAATTCTCAGTATAAAGACATCGGGTGTGTTTGGTATGACGGAAAATGTTTTCCCTAAAAAACTGAGGAAAAACATTTTCTAGATCAATAAGAACACACCAACCCACCCCTCGCCTACCTGCCTACCCCCCTGCCCTGCGCTACCCCCAACCTACCCCTACCCCTACCCCCATACCAGAAGTTGCACTCCGAATTTAAAAACCTCATAGTGTTTCACTTTGAATATATGCAAATACTCTTAAAATGACATTTTTCAACTCGGTACCAAACACAAGAAAATGAGTAGAAAAATCACACATTTTCTGTCATACCAAACACACCCTTCAAGTAGTTCCAGAGGATGCTTCCTCATATACCAATAGTATATATTATCACCTGCTATTGCTGTGATTAGCAAATGATAAGCTACATCTTCACCACAACATTTTTTTAGGCTCCGCATCTCGCCGAGTACGGCGGTCCTGTCCTGTCGATACAGTTTAAATATGCATCTCAATATTTTATTTTATCACTATACTAACAATGACTAATTGGTTAACGGAAATTACAAGTTATTGTGATTATTGCTGCAATTGTTAGCTTTTTTTTGCTATGACGATAGTTCGGAGTTGGTAGCTTACCAGTAGAAGCTGCCTGCGTTGTTGGCACTGGTCCGTGTACAGATTTCTATGAATTGCTCTATACAATTACTTCGTCCAAAACTTTCAATTGACTTGCCCAGTTTCCCTTTTGTTTGTCACCTGTCTTTTTGATGTGATTTGGAAATGTCCTAAATTGTTTAATCTACCAACACCCCTTTTTTATTTTATTTCTAAATAAATAAATGTATAAAACATGAGCTCTCTCTGTTGGAAGAAATTAAGAGTACTAGAGCTTGTTTGGATTGGCTTAAAAAAAGCGGCTATTTTCAATTTATAAATTGCTTTTTTAAAACTAAATCAAACGGGTCAATTTATTTTTATAGGTTTATTTTAAACACAAAATGAGTTATAAGTTGGCCAGTTAATTACTCAAAAAAATTAAAAACAGGCTCCTAGTGGTAATAATTGTCGAACTACTTAATTTTATGATTATTAATTTCTTAGTTATTACAAAATAAAATTAGATATTTTGAAATCATTTAAAAAGTCATGCACAAATGGGGCCTCACATAATTTTATGAGAAAAGACATAAAATTCCCCTAGCTTGTCGAAAACTCACTTTACCAATTTAATTTTATATACCTCCTAATCTAGTCTAAAGTGAAATTAATATCACCCTTAACGGGACAAGAAAATGAGATCATTAAAAAGGCGTGGAAGGTAAAAAAAAATAACACAAAAAATGATCCCATATCTACATTTGTCATTTTCTAATTGGATGAAAATTTATTTTAATTAATTATACTTTTAAAACATATTTTTTTTTTTTTTACATTTCTTCTTCTTTCTCCCTGTTCTGTTTGTTCCTATTACAGAATTTTCCACCTCCCTTTTTTTCTTCATAGATTCCCCAAATTAAGAATCTCGACGGACTCGAACGGGTCGGGTGGTTGATTCAAGGTGTTTTGTGTGAGTTTTTCATCGAAACAAGGGTGGTTGGACTAGATCTTAACAGTGATTTCAAAGGTGGGCTGAGTGGTTCTTCGATAGTGGAGCTGCCGACGGTGGTTCACCGGTGGACGCGAACGGTGAACAACGAGCAAAATGGAGCATAAAATCAGTTCAATATGCCGAAAAGAGATTTGAATCGAGTGAAAAAAAATAGAGAAATTGAGGTGTAGAATGGTAGATTATTTCCTATGGAGGTGAAGGGGAAGAGATGGAGAGGGGTGGTGTAGAGACAAAACGGAGAACGTCGACGATGGTTCTTTGGCGATCCGACAGAAGTGTCGTGCTCTATTCTTTTGTGTTTCTGTCTACCGGAAACGACCAAC
The DNA here is from genome assembly GCF_019175385.1 of Lycium barbarum. Lineage (NCBI taxonomy): Eukaryota > Viridiplantae > Streptophyta > Magnoliopsida > Solanales > Solanaceae > Lycium > Lycium barbarum. Next base: position 92,392,214 of record NC_083348.1, read on the forward strand.
ACCGGCAAGATTTTGTTCTTATGGTGTCGCTCCAACAATGTCGTTGACGCGACGCCCGCCCCTCTTCCATCTGTTTATCATTGTCACGCTGAAGAAAGATCTGGCCGGAGTATTCTCCGGCGAACTCCATTGTTACTTGGGGAACGGGTGTTAGTGACGAGTGGGTTTTGTTAATTTTATAATTATTTTTTTAGTTTGGCCGAAATTATTTAAAAAAGAAAACTCATTAAATGATGTGGCCCAATCAGAAAGCGAGTGGCTCAACAACACCCATTTTTGACTTGATCTGGACAAGGGTGGGTGGAACAAAATTCACTTAGAAAGTTTTTTAGGGGTATATAAACGCCTATAAAGTTAAATTGCTAAAGTGAGTTTTCGAAATAAGTTAGGGAGGGATTTTATGTATTTTCTCTAATTTTATTGATTCAGTCTCACCCAACATAAATGTTTTCCTCTTCTCCTTAGGAAATGGGATCAACTATCTAATAACAATACAATATGCAAAGGAACAATTATTAAGGTTGCGATCAGGGCGACTCAATACATATGGTGGCCTAAAGCAAAACTTTAATGAGAAGCTTAAGCTTTCTTGTTGAGACGGAAAAAAAAATGGTATATAATTTCATTTGAAACCCATTTTCTAATTTTTTGATATGTAAAGTTATTTAAAACTCATGGGATTTATGTTAAAGTTTTAATCCGTCTTTATTGAGTTTTGAATGATCAAATTCATATTTTCTAATGTACGTATTTATATTCACATTCATATTTTCTAATGTACATATTTATATTCTACTAAATAATTTAAAAGATAATATAAATCTATGAAGTAAGAACGTCAAATATAAAAAAAATTAGATGTAAAATAATAGAAAAAATAGAATAATAGAACCTGATTCAACGGATAATTTGATATCACTTTTTGTTGTTTCAATATGCTTGGTGCAAGGCTTGAAAATTCGAGGAAAAAAAAAGTTTGACGATTTACTTTGACTCTCTTATTTTAATGAAATTATTTATGAGACTTGAAAAAAGGCCAAGGGAATATAAAATATTAAAAGAGTAGAATACATATTATTTGAAAAGAAATGCTAAAAAGAACAAGAATAAAATGGATTATATTGATGGTGTTGGTGGTATCAGACAAGAAAATATTATTTTAAGGAGTGATTTCCAAAAAAACTACAGTCAAACATCTTTATAACAATCACTCAATATAACAATCTTCCCGATAACAATTAAGTTTCCTTTAGAACTTTTTTCCTGCTATATTATACTTGATTTTTATAATAGTTTTTTTTACCTATAACAACAACATCTATTAATATAACATATTTTTGTATTACCCCTTTATAACAATCTTACTCAAATGTTAATTGATTTTACTATTTCTCGCTTCCATTACAAGTCATTTATCTTTCATCATTGAAACAATATTAGTACTTCTAGTTTGTTGTCCATATAAAAATAGAAATCTTTAAGATAAGTAATAACAAGTATAATATTTTAATTATATATTTTAAATCTTTAATATACCACATTTGATAAGAACACAACATTAATAGTTACTCAATAATAATTAAAAAAATTGCATTAAAATCTTCACATTAAAAAAAATTAGGGCCCCTACAATTATGGGGCCTCTTCACCATCCAGCCGCCCCTGGTTGCGGTATTACTTCGATGACAATTGTGTGAATTGCTATGTTTACCATATGTAATTTGTACTAACACCAGTTCCATAGGATATTCATACATTTGACATAATTTTGTTTCTATAGTTGATTTTTAAAAATTTAATGACAAAGTGTTTTGACATCTCTGTTCTTTTATAAAATCATCCGCTTTGTGCTAAAACAATGGCAACTCGCCGATAGTTGTTTAATACAATAAGCAAAGTTTTAAAATGTAACAAAAATTTAATGATTATAAGTATTCACATATATATCTTATGTTTTTCTTTTGGTTTGGAAATATATATTTGGTTATCTACTCTTCGCGTCTAATATTGAAACTTACACTTTCAATATCTACCCTCTTCCTTTCCAAATTAACTTGTAATATTTTCTTTATGTTAAGGAATCAACTATTGTACTTTGTGCACATTTGGTGGTTACAATTAATATTTAGATATATGCAACTGAAATCTTATATTTTATGTGCGTATTTTCGGTAGTAGTTGAAACTCGATATATATTCAACATTTGATGTGAATGCGTTGAATTGCCAGCAATGGATGATCAAATTCAAGTCCATAGTGACATTAACGATATTAAAGGTGGAGTATCCGGTAGTCGAAAGAAAGACATTCATTCAAAATATACATCACAGAAAATAAGTTTGGAGATATTACAAACATATGAATGGATGGAAAGAAAGAAGAACACAATAATGATTGTGGCTTCGCTTATTGCAAACATGGCATTTCAAGCTGGCCCCGACCCTCATAGTGGAGTTTGACAAGGTGACTCAAAAGGTATTTAGTACTAACTAATTTTAGCTAACATAAGCTTTCCTATCCTTACTTTGTCACACTGTCGTCAATGTTTTGAAATATGATACGTAATATTTTTTGCAGGATACCACCATCTCGTCCTCGTGAACATGCATCAGGTTCATCAGTGATGACATATAAGAACCCACTATATCATAGTCGATATATGTTGTCTAATATAGTTGGGTTTATAGCATCTTTGAGCATTATATATATTACTATCGATAAGTGGTGTACCTTTAAAGAAGAGAGGTTCCGTGTGGGCATTGATGTTCATGATGTGGAATGTTATTTCTGTAATGGTACATTCGTGTGCTACATCAATTGTAATGTTTGCTTCAGAACTCCTATACGAAAGTGCCGTAATATACATACCGATGATATGGATGGGTACCATGGGCCTCATATTCGTTGTCCACACAATCCGCACAATGGTCAAGCTAAGTAAGTTAGCTTATCAAGACAATCTGTGAATTAATATGTCAGCCTAGCTATCTGATGAAAACTCTCTTTGTGGAAATTATAGGGTCATTGTGAGAGCCAGAAATGCAATGGCCTGCATCTCCTAAACTCCTCAATATGCTTCGCATGACTTGTTCCTCAGTAAATGTTTGAGAAAAAGACACTCAAATTCTCCTCTCAAAGTGATTCTCCACACGTCTTTCATTAAAAACTTTCTGAGCAAGAGTGGTTTTTCCGAGCCCTCCCATACCCACAAATGCAATGGTAAGTAAACCATCACTTGCTTCAAATAACCAATTCTTATCTTCTCCGTGTCACCTTCCAAACCAACTACCAGAGTGTGATCATAAAGGGAAGAAGTCCACCTTGTCATTAGGTTATCGTGTGCCTCCATGCTTCCTTCTTTCATAAGTGGCACTTCAAGATATGTCGAAATGTTTTGCTTTATTTCCGTGATCTTGTCATTGATTTCAGCAAGACGCTTCCCAGTTTGATGACGAAGAGATAGCCTTTTGGGATGGAAGCGCATAGAGAATCTAGTAGTTCCATCACTATTTGCAGATTGATTCTGGCAGTCCTCCAGTATCTCTTCAACTTCAAAGATTAAGTTTCGCAAACAGGCCATGACCGCTTTAAGGGTAATTTGTTTCCTCTTGAGCCTCTCTGCATCTTTGAGAAAGCTTTGCATGAATAGCAATTCGTTCTTCAGTTTTTTGAACTGTTGTCTGTATTGACTTAGAAACCTGCTTTCCTCAGTGAGAACATTGAGAAGTTTCTCCAAGAATACTGTGACCACTACATCCACCATTTCTTCTGCTTCAAATTTATGAAATGCAGCACAATGAAATGGGCTCACCTGATATAACCAAAAGAACAAATTGCTAAGGGGTGAGGATGTGGAGGGACTCGAGGATAATACTGATGGATTCACATAGCCATTTTCATAAAACAAACATGAAATGTCCTCTGCAGTTTTAAGTGGTAATAAAAAGAAAGAAGGAAAGCACAGAGACTAAATATGAGTTAATTAAAGGAAGAAGATGAGAAATTGAGAGAATGGGGCCAACACTATTCAAAGAATAATCCTTGCATAGTTTTGTCCCAAGTCAACGAGTCTTCTCAAATCTGTTTCTTTAAAAGCGGCAAGGAAGGTGTGGACACCATGACTAATGCCTAGGGGTGTCAATGGTTCGGTTTGACCGGGCTTTTGCAAAAATTTATATCATATCAATTTTCCGATTACTTTACTATACATAACAAAGATTAAATTTTTGAAAACCGTCCTATTGAGATCGGTTTTTCTTCGGTATCGATACGGTTCGGTTAATATTCTGAATTTTTTTAAAAATCACCTAATGTAATACAAAAACAAGAATTAAAAAATTATGAAAGAAACAAACTGAAAACTCTACATTATTGATGCTCACAAATACAACGACATCTACTTATAACTTATAAGGGACACACTACACAATAAATATGTATATTTGTTGCTTCTAAAAGAAAATTAAAATTATTAAAAACTAGAATTATACAATGGATTGATGGATCTTGCAGGTAGCAAGGCGGCAAACCAACAATTGTATCAAGACATGATAATTGGTGTTTAAAGATTATTTTTATCATAAGAAATTATTGAAAAGCAGAACTATATAAATTAATTGTCATATATGTTCCAGTGGCAGCGGAGAAAGAGTAATTGTACTAAAAAAATTAGTTGAAGAATTTGCAATATGAAGTTATATGTAGTTACTACCATTGCTAATTGGAATAAGAACTTTAAAAATTTAGAAAAAATATAAACAAAAAGAAGAGGAGGAGAAACCAAACCTTTTCTTCTTTTGCAGCAGTTGATGATATTATTGTGTAGTAGTGTTTCAAACTTTATGTATTTGGTTTCAATAGGGTCGACGGGTAGGTTTAAGTTTTAGTTATAGCCCTCTCCATTTAAATTCATCCCAAGGACAAAATATCTAAAGCTATGTATTATAAATTATGATATATAAAATATATTTCTACATATGTATTAATTCGGTTTGGTTCAGTATTTTTTCAGTATTTTTATACAATAAAAAAACCACCCTAATTATTCGGTACGGTTATCCATTTATTTTAAAACCTTCGATTTTATTAAAAAAAAAACCTAAAAATCGGCTCGATACGGTACGATTCGGTCTGTTAAATCGATTTTTTGAAAAACCATTGACACCCTAGTTTGTAACGCCACAAGGAAGAAGACTAAATGAATGGTCGAAGCCCTCAGAGACTTCTATACTTTGTTATTACAAGAACATAGAAGAAACATCAACTACTAAATAAATTGGAGATTTTCTAAAATCCAAATTATTGTAAGAACTCACAATTATTTTTACACAAATGTACAAGTTCCTAACCAAAGTAAAAGAATAATTAGTCCAAGTAAATTGTAAAAAGATGTAAAGAAAGAGAAATGCAGCGAAGATTCTTTTTCTTCTTGAGCCTCTCTGCATCCTTGAGAAAGCTTTGCATGAATAGCAATTCGTTCTTCAGTTTTACTGTTGTCTGCATTGACTTAGAAACCTGCTTTCCTCAGTGAGAACATTGAGAAGTTTCTCCAAGAATATAGTGATCACTGCATCCACCATTTCTTCTGCTTCAAATTTCTGAAATGCAGCACAATGGGCTCACCTGATATAACTAAAAGAACAAATTGCTAAGGGGTGAGGATGTGGAGGGACTCGAGGATAATACTGATGGATTCACATAGCCATTTTCATAAAATAAACATGAAAAGTCTTCTGCAATTAAGAGCCCGTTTGACTTAGCTTATAAGCTGTTTTCAGTTTTTTTGAGTGTTTGGCTGGCCAGCTTATAAGTCATTTTGTGCTTAAAATAAGCCCAAAAAAATAATTGGGCCCGTTTGACTTAGCTTATCTAAAGCAGCTTATAAGCTGTTTTCAACTTCTAAGTTGTTTCTTTTAAGCTCATCCAAACAGGCTCTAAGTGTTACCTCCTACAAAAGGAAAATCTAAGTTTGTCCAGGATTGTGATATCTCTTGACATTATATTGACGCACACTTACGCCTTGTTTGGTTTACCTTGTAAAATAATATAGTCCTAGCATCGAACTAGTAATACAACTTTTGGTTCAATTTCTGTTTCACAGTAATAATATACACCCCGGATCTAGTATTATTATTTCAGATTTTAGATGGAACAAAAATACATGTATTAGTACTATCTGGATAAAAGAACCTAAAATGATAGTACTAAGATTACCCTTAGAGGAAGCAGCCTAGTTTTAGTAATGAAGGATATAGTAAGAACCCTTAATAATTTTTTTAAAAAGTTTTTTCTTAAACTAAAGAATTGCACACGACACAAATTTAGTCGCAACTAATTCTTGGTTTTGGCATCCAATTCCTGCGTAACAATCTTTGAATTACTGCGAGTGATCACATAACAACCCATATTCTAATCTCTTCGTTTCAATTTATGTGAACCTTTTCGGAGTACGTGGGTCAAGCTTTATAACTTTGACTGTAAATTTTGAAAAAGATTTTTCAAGTTTGTAAAAATAAAATCTATATATAATATAAAGCTAGACATAGACAAGGTGATGTGGCATCTCTCTATGACCTTCATTAGTATTTATCTTTTTCTCTTCATTCTCTTTTTACTAAGTAAAATAAAATATTGAAGGTCCATTTCATAAAGACTCACTCACCATTAAATAGCATTATTTGCCACTACTTCCCTTATAATTTATGTAACCACATTGTATTAAATCTATATCTGTATATTTTAAAGCTAGACATAAAGTAGGTGATGTGGCACCTTTCTTTTGCTTGCATTGATAGTTATCTTTTTTGTCAATTTTTTGAGTTTTTATCTCATTTCTTTAATTTAATGTAGTCTTCACAAATTATGACAAATAGTCTCATCAATGGTTGTTACCGTTACAACCTTTCATATTCCATATGTATGGACCATGACAAGCTCTCATAATAATTCATATTCATGGAGGATATCGAACATATGTTTTCTTTACAAATCACACTGAGTTATAAATATTTCATATTTTCGCAGATGCAATGTGTGTAAGTTTATATTACCATTTGTTTTTGATGTTTTCCTAGGATATTGTTGTTACTGCAATTTAAAACGTTCTTTTGATTGTTTCAAGATTATACATTCCTATAGTTATCTTTTTTATTTTGAATAGAAGAATTATAAGTACGAAGTACTAGTTTAAAATTTTAGGATCCATCGAACTTATTTAGGAAGTCTGTCATCAAAACTCTTCTTAGTTGTAATAGAGTCTGTAGGTGTAGTCACGTGTATTCTTTTTATTTCCAGGTTTAAGGATACTCATCTTCGAATTCACGAAGAAATAATACTGGAAGGTATATATTTTATTGTTTTCTTTATTTCCTGTTTTAATACCTTTCTCTGTTTCAATTTCACTTGGATTTTTATTAGTGATGATATTCCAAAAACTGAAATTCTTTTTCATATAGAGCAAATACTAATATGTGAAGATTAGTAGGTAGCTATTTTCATTGATGAGTTGGGTTTGTCTTTTGTTTCGTATTTGCAGGGAATAGCAAGCTTATTTTTATGCTAAGGCTTCCTGTGCAATTTACAGACCATTTCATTAGAAATAGTGGTAATTTCATTTTTTTCACAGATCTCGACATTGTGTTAACAGATTTTTATTTTGAACAAAACCAACCATGAGGGATGAAATCCTATAACAAAAATTGCAATAGAACTGACAAATTTTATTTATGGACTAATAACTTATGCTATCTTACAATGATAAATAATCTCATTTTTTCGTTTTGTTGGCGTGCTTTGGTGGTCACCCAAACATCGCGATATTTGAAATAGATAGTTGTACTTATGGGGCTATTTGGTTCATAGATAAGTTATAATAGATGGATTATAATATTAATATTAATATTAATATGGTCAAGAGGTCACTGCGTATTTGATGTTTCACAAATTGTTTTTGTCAAGCTCAACATTTTTTTCAAGTTATAATTATATTTATTAGGATATAAGATTGTTGATACTGTTTTTTAAATTATAAAAGTCAATTTATCTGTACTTTTTATTTTTAGCAGGAAAGGAAGGCGGAAGGACATACATTTAACCTAAAGATTTTTAGTGCTTAACTTTTCCATTTTAACAAACATAACCCTGACGAATTGATCATGTCCATAAACCTGAAGTATTGATTTCTTTTATTTAATTAATTCATAAAATTAAATTTTGTCCGTATAAAATTTTAATAAATAACTCTGTAAAATCAAGTAAATTTATTTTTATTTTCATAACTGCGCGAAGCGCGGACATGTTTTCTAGTGTGTGTGTCTGTGTGTATATATTTCAGAGTTCTTGAAACTGATAAGGAAGTAAATATATCGAATATTAATTATCTAAATCACAGTTTGTGTCTTGCTTTAGTCAGTTAAATCTTAGCCTTTAATTTTAACTTTGCCATGTGTCACCTATCCAAGTAAGAACTTTGAAAAATGGAGAGAAGAGAAAGGGAGAGGAGCCCTATCCGTTATTGTAATAACAAGTTCAGGAAAGTCGAACTACTTATTTTTTCCAATTATCAATTCCTCGGTTATTTTAAAATAAAATTAGATATTTAGAAATCATTAAAAAAAGTCACATGTTTATGCAGTTTGTTGTTGAAAATGAGAAAAATAATTATTACATTTTCGATGGCTAGTCATGAAAAAAATAGCTATAAAATATTCCCGTGAATGTTAATAACTTTTCATCGTGTTTCAATATACTTTTAAAGTAGACATTATTTGCCTCATCCAATAGCATATTGCTGAAAAAATCAATTGCTTTCACTAGTAAAAACAGGTCAAAAACTGAGGGCCAAGGTCGGGTTTTTGTTTACCCCGCATTTGGATAATCAATTAAATTTGTGAGTGGGTATAAGATATGTGGTTAAGTCTCGATCTTCTTGATAAGAGAAAGATATATATATAGATATGATATGAAGAGAGCAATGATAATCGGTGGTTTGCTATGTGCTCGTGTGTCTATTAATGCATAAACGGTATTTGATTTAGGAAACGTAAGAAATAAGCAACAAACATAGATCTAATCTGGTATATTGAGAGGGAGATTTGTATATTTTGCTATTACAAGAGTTCTTGGTAATGTAGAAGCCAACCCTTTAAGAGAAGGGCAATGCCCCTTATTTATAGTAGTGTCCTATGGGCTTCATACAACATGAACAATAAAATAATGATGAAAAAGCTCTGAGTTGGATTAGGTTGGGTTAGGTTGGCCGTACGGTCTAACACCCGTACGATTGGCAGTTGAGCATGGCAAGACGCTATCGACGCGTGGCAACCGCGTAACGGATCTCCCGGATCAACGGCCATGACCAAAACGAACTAACGGCCAGGATCTCCCGGACTAACGGCCACGATCAAACGGACTAACGGCTATGATCAAACGGACCAATGGCCACGATCAATTCGGACCAACGGCTTCGGTCAAACGGACCAACGGCCACGATCAATTCGGCTATGGAGAAATCGGACCAGATGATGATCTTCCCTCTTTTCCTTCGATCTCTGGCCTTACCGGTTCTAACATATGTCCGATTTTTACCGTATACACATAGCCCTCACACTTTCCGGACCGTAGTTTTATCGGAGTAACGGGAAGTGGATGAATCACGCCTTTATTTGATTCTTCCTCTATTTTATTTTCTTCACTTCACTTTATTCTCTCTTCATTTCGTCACCTCTAATCATCTTCCATCTCAAGTTTGTTGCTGATTTAACCGTTTATCCCCTTTGGTTCATCGCTTGTATTATGAACGGTGGAAGTCTCGGGGGATCACCCTTGAGCAAGCCGGGCATGGTTTTGCGGATCTTCCGGCCCTGATACTTGAAGCCAAGAGGGTCGAGGAAGAAACTAAGAGAGCCCTCGAGACTGACTCCCACGACTCCGAGCGGACAATGTCCGAACACTCCGGATCCAGCCATACCGGATAGACCAGGGGCTGTACTTAGCCTTTTGTTTTTTGCTTTTGTAGGGGTTTCCGGTGTAAAGACCTTCGTATAAATGGAACACGCATTTTTCTTGATTTTCTTTATTCTTTTGCTTGAATATCTGTTATGACCTTCGCCCGAGTTGTCGGTCCGATTTAAGAACAAGCAGACTCGGAGTCATTATTCCTCGCTGTGCCTGAATATCGGCTTTTCTCTTCATCCGGTATGTTTTGTCCGGGAATTTGATAGAGTTTTTGCCCGTGGGACTTATCTTATGCTTTGTGAATTCAGACGTCTCCGAATCACGATGGGCATTTTTAGGGCCGGTATTTTTCGGCTATTTTTTAGGGCCGGTATTTTTTCGGACACTTGAATCTCAGCCTTAGCTAAATTTCGATGTAACAGTCCCCGTTTGAGGGGTTAACGATTTTGGCTCGGTTCACTATGACCTTGTTGCCTTTGTCGAATTTCGACCGTAGTGCCCGGAATACGGTATATGAATGAAGTAATGCCGAAATACGGCGACAATCATCGGGGTAGAGTATTTTAACAAGAAGACACCCGAGATATCGTTATCCGAACTTTCGATGATTTTTGTATTACAAGTATTTGTACAAGATACGAGAATTTTGTTTCCTTCTCCTTTTGCCGTAGCTAATACTGTTTGGACACGATTCATTCTGATCGTTTGGTCTTTTCATCGACACCGAATGCAGAAGGTTCGGTTTTGGTTTTGCCGTAGCAAATATTGGGGGGACACGATTCATTTTGATCGTTTGGTCCTTACACCGAAACCTAACGCAGAAGGTCCGGTCTTGATTTTGCCGTAGCAAATATTGGGGGGACACGATTCATTTTGATCGTTTGGTCCTTACACCGAAAACTAATGCAGAAGGTCCGGTCTTGATTTTGCCGTAGCAAATATTGGGGGGACACGATTCATTTTGATCGTTTGGTCCTTACACCGAAACCTAACGCAGAAGGTCCGGTCTTGATTTGTTGAGCTCCTCCGTTTTCCATTAACCGGGGTAAACCTCGATGTGGGTATAAGTCCCCTAGTGCTTATCCGAGCTGCAAGATCAAGCAAGCGCTATCAAGCCCCCACTCGTAGGCCGTGACCCCGAGTTCCCGGGCGTTTGTCCTTATCTTTGTTAAGTAACACGTTGTACTTGTTGCCTCATTAAAAACCTTGTCGAAAAATCCATTTTGGGACAAAACTGTACTAAGGAAAAGAGTGCAACACGCGTTTTCAGACCTAGATCCTAACTTTATCCGGTACTTGACATCCTGCAAAAAGAAAAAGGTTAAACATGAGGTGTCCATACCTTAGCAGTAATATCCCTTCAAATGAGCCACATTCCGGTTGTTGCACAATCGCTGCCCGTCCATGGATTCCAGCTGATACGATCCTTTGCCCGTTACCTCTGTTGACACCCAATTTTGTCCCACCTCTCCTCCGAAATACCTATTTACGCTTCTAATATTTTTTTTTTGGAAAATTAAAAAATATATATTTATATTTTACTATAATTATTAGCCTCTTATCAATACCGGCGTTTCATTATTCCATTACAGTTACTAGCCATTATTATTATTATTATTATTATTCACAATTTTTATCATTTCGGCATTTTACCAGCTTACGCACACGCATCACATTTATCTTTGCATAATTAAATAATAATGTTTATTTACTGTGGATTTTCGAAATATTATTGCACGGCTATTACAACGCCATTTTTTATCTGAGTACTAACAATTGCATATTTTATATTAAGTAATATTTTAACACAAGTTATTTAAATAGGTCTTTTATTTAAATGTAGTAGCCCAATAAACCCATACTATTTTCGGACCAATTCATAAATCAACCCACATTTTTAATTTACCTGGCCACATTTTAATTCAATCAGCCCATTCTTTTAATTCAGTAGCCCAAATCGATTAGCCCACATTTTAAATACCCCAGCCCATATATTTTAGCCCACCACATCCAATACCCGACCCGACCCGGACGACCCATTCTCTTCCTAAACCTAACCCCCCCCCCCCCCATTTCTTTTCTTTTCTTTTCGTTTTCCTCTTCCACCCGCCGCCTTCACCCTTCCCTCTCTTCTCCTTCTCTCTCCTCTCTCCCTCGTCTCTCCCCACGTTGCCACTGCTACCCCCCATTCTTTCCTGCCCCCCACGCTGCTTTCGTCTTCACCATGTCCTGTTCCCCACGTTGTCACTGCCACCCCCACTTCGTCACACCATCCCCCCTCTCCTCTCTTTCATCGTCATCATCATCTCCTCTCCACCACACCCTGTCCCCCCACGCTCCTCTGTCACTTCCACTTCCTCTGTCACCTCTACTTCTTCTATCCCCGCTCCTCTCAAGAGAAAAAACCTAATACACCCTATAAATAATTTTTCCAAGTCAGTTGAAAGGGGTCGGTTTTTTTTTAGTCATGAAATCCCCCAAGAACTAAGTCTTCTTTTTCAGTCACAAAAGTCCCCAAAATATTGAGTTCTTCAGCTTCGAATACCTCTAAAAATACCAGTCCCTAATCGCACGAGGTTCCCTTTAAAATATCAGTTTTTCATTTTCTAGATATCGTCTCAAGCATTAAATTCTCTTCTGTTTTGCTTTAATATTTGTTTGAATCCGAGCGCGCGCAAGTTCGGATTTAGTGGTGTTTGAGGATAAATCGAGACTCCGCGCCTCACTTCGCTGCACACAAAAGAGATGAGTCCGAGGGACTCGCTCTTCTCCCGAATTCGGTGTTGGGCTAAAAGCCCAACGCAATCTGTCATCTCTGTCCAGCTGTGTTCACAGCAAATATAAAATATCTGGGCCGGGGCCCATATCGCACAAAACAAAATTGCAGCCTCTTTGAAGCAATGTTAAAATGACTGGGCCGAAGCCCAACAGCAGCTTGGTCCAGCAGTCCTAAATGGGCTGAGCCCATTTAACTTATTTGCCCCTTCTATTTCATTTTTTTGTGCATTTAATTTGTATTGCATGACTAACTCTTTATTTTGTTTTATTTTCTTAATTTAGATGAACCTTAGATGAATTAGTAGGTTTAGTTTTAGTGATGGGTAGTTAGGAAGACTAATAATTAATTCCATAAGTTTTATTCTCTTCTTTTCATGTTAAAACTATTTATAAGGTCTAGTATTTATTTGGAATAATTGATTTGGAAAATGCCATGACTATATATTTTAAGTAAAAGGAATCATATTTTATTCTTACTATCTTAAAAATTTCAAAACGTCACTAAATAGCCACTTAAGTATATTTTATAAACTTTGTTTCCAAGATTCTTCTAATCATACATGTTTTTTAAGCCAAATGTAGTTAAATAGAGTTAGTATAAGAGAAAGAAAACTCATCTACTTTACATCCTATTCAAAATAAGTCTAGATTTTCTACACCACTATATTTATACAATATAATTCTATTTTAAGATTAAATTGGTTAAGTCTTATCTAAAAGCTTCTATTTATACGCAAATCATTATATTTTGCAAGTTTCGTTTTTTTTAAATAACATTATTATTTAAAGCTTAATAACATTTATAAGTTTATTTTAAGTGGACTACTATGTATTTCTACAAGTTAGTTTAAATAGCATTATTATATTTTCCCTTAAAACCTTAATGGCATTTACAACCTATTTTCTTAAGATTTAAGCATTATATTCAATCTAAATTAATTAACCTAAGTTTGGTCGGTAAACCGCAGTTGGCGGATTCTAAAGGATGCCTAACCCCTTCCCTTTAGGATAATTAGAACCCTTACCTAGAATCATACTGATTAAGCAGGCCATTAACGGAGATTTAGGTAGCTTTACCTTAGCTAACAATTAGGTGCCCTAATTCACCTTAAAATCAATTAGGTGGCGACTCCTTAAAGTAAAACAAATAGAAATCACCAATATGTTGTACTCTAATTTAACCCGGTTAAAACGGGGTATAACAGCTTGGCGACTCCGCTGGGGAATTCTAGGTTCTTAATCATAACAACTTAGGTTAATAATTAATTAATTGGATGTTTTGGGCTTTTTATTTATTTTTTATTTTGCCTTTATTGTTGCTTTTATTTCTTATGTGTTTTTAAGTGGTTGTTTTATTATGTGAAATTTTCTATGCAACAATATGTTACTGCTTTCCTTAAAATGGCATTCCGTTCATATTTCCTCCACTCCTGGAAAATTCACACAAATTCACACACTTAAAGCGGTTTCGCGGTTCGCGGCCGTGCACTACTAAATTACCCTTTTAGTTGGATCGATCTTGTGGATTTAGTCGATCGGCGGTGCAGTCGACGGCCACAGACTTTTCACTCCCAAGTTGTCCGCTTGGGGGAGCCTTGTGTCATAGGAAAACCACTCTTAGTCTACCTAGGTAGAGCGAAAACCAAAACCTTATAAGGACATGCATCATTTTAAACCTAGGAGGCTTAATACCCTTGGTGTATTAAGTTCATTAGTCAACCTTACCAAATGTCCAAATGAGTCTATGACTCTAAGTGACACTATTCACTATCTATGTGCATTATTTGAAGGACAAATATGTGGAATATGTGGACCTAGTACTCTATAGATAAATATTTCAGGAAAACTGACATTTTGTTGCAGGTTGGCATGGAGCATCCAATTAATGCCGGAGGGTTGAAGACAACTAAAAGAAATTAGTGGAGATGAAGTGTTAGATATCTTAGATTAACTTTGAATTGTATTATTAATCTGGCATGTAATAAATTTTTATTATTCTTGTAAATTAGTTTTAGGAAGAGTTATGGAATGATACATAAAAGACATGTTTGTCCTTCAAATGTTCGTTAGGCCTACCTCTGGCATAAAGAGGTCCCTTGCATTATAGAACGCGATGTATTATGTGCAATAATGTGTTTATGTGCAAAATATGTCCTTACACCATACTGACTCGTTTTTTTTTTCTTTTCTTGTTTTATCTTTTTTTTTAAAACTCATTTTTCAAAAAGAAGGTTGACTTATGCTTAAGGGGAACTGGCGGAGCATCCATATTTCACACGGTCTAGAGCAAAGAAATCAGACTCTGACTCATCACTAATCACCTGGTTAACTAAAAAGACTCGTTCTAAAATGGAGCAGAGTTTGATCAATGCAACCACTTCATCTGAGCCATCTCTTAGTTTACCGATCACGAGTGATCCCACATCCTCTAATGAACCAGAAACACATTTGGAGATCATTGCTCGTCTGGAGCGACGAGTTGCTGAATTAAGTCACATGGTACTTCAAAATCGGTCATTTTCTCAAACTCCGCCACATATGACTCCATTTCACGGAGTTCGTCAGACTTTGCCTATGCCACCTCCATTCCCAAATTTGGATGAACTTAACCAAGCAAACTATTTTACCACTTCTCAACCAGCTCATTCCGAACCCCTTGCCCACCTAGTTACTCAAAATGCTCCTCTTTTGTTTATAGCCGCTTCTTCAAAGGCTTAGTTCATACCGCCGACACATGATGTTACCAATGCGCATCAAGTTCCGCCGGTATATACTTATACCACAGCTCCACCCATGACACAAACCCAAGGACAATGTCGCACAGATGTTGATCATTATGTCGAAGTCGAAAATGAGGCAAGGGCAGTTAATGATGAAATGATAAATAGAAAGCTCAAAAGTTTGGAAGATGCCATGAGGAGTTTGCGTGGACTCGGTAGTAACCAAAGCGTGAGATATGAAGAGTTATGTGCATTTCCTGAAGTAGAATTGCCACCAGGTTACAAGATTCCAAAATTTGAGAAGTTTGATGGGTCGGGAAACCCTTTCTTCCATCTGAAGGTCTATTGTGAAAAGTTGATTGGTGTGGGGAAGAACGAAGGGATAAGAGTCAAACTATTTAATCAGAGTTTGAGTGGAAAAGCTTTGGAATGGTATTCCAAGCAAGATACAACCAAATGGCGTACTTGGGATGACTTGGCAAATGCTTTTGTGGATCATTACAAGTTTCATGTTGAGATCGCTCCTGACAGAATCTCAATTACAAAATTAAAGAAGAAGTCAACCGAATCATTCCGAGAATATGCTATACGGTGGAAGGAAGAAGCATCTAGGGTGCACCCGCCCATGGAGGAAACAGAAATGGTTACTTTCTTCATTCAGGCACTAGAACCAGAGTACTATGAACGTTTGGTGACAATGGGCGGAAAAACTTTTGCAGAAGTGATCAAAGCTGGGGACATGATCGAAGATGGCATTAAGACAGGGAGAATAACAAGTCTAGCAGCATTGCAGTCTACTAGTAAGGCCATACAAACGGGTGCTCTCGGAAATGGAAAGAGAAAAGAAAAGGAAACGGCAGCGGTAATGGCTCTGGGAAGCACCTCATACCGCCATCAACCACCTCCGCGGTACCAGTCTAATGCTCTCCACTCACAATATTTTCAGCATTCGTCACATCCATACAACCAAGCTTTGTCATCTTACCCGCCTCAATCACCATAAATTTCCTACCCCGTCAACAACACACAACCAACATACCGAGCTCCACGACCACCAACATACCCGGCTCCACCTTCACAATCTCATCATCCAAACAATGCATCCGCACCTCGCCCAAATAGACCTTTTCGTAATTTTACACCATTGGGAGAGACATTGAGCGTTGTTTTTGAAAGACTGCAAGCTTCAGGCTTAATATATCCTGTGGAAGGAAGAATTCCAGATCCATTACCTAGAAGTTTTGATCCCACTAAAACGTGTGCATATCATTCGGGGCTAAAAGGCCATTCCACTGATCGTTGTTACGCATTGAAACACAAGGTTGAAGATCTTATTGAAGCAAAACAGATCATGGTTAAACAACCGGCACCAAACGTGGTTAACAATCCACTCCCGACCCATGATGGGGCCACGATAAATATGATTGGAATAGATAAAAATGATGATGATCCAACCAAATTCATAGTGCCTGTGAATAGCGTGGAAGATCATGGTCTTATAGACGTTGCTTCTCCTGCTATAGTGATAAGAGGTTTTATGCCTGTCGAGATATTAGGAGCTTCATCAACACCTGTGGAAGTAGTTCAAGCACCAAATTAGTTACCAGTGCTCGATACCAAAGCCGTCCATGGAATTATCAACAAGCTGTGATGGAGTGTTGAGGAAAGGAAACGATCCCTGACAAGATTAAGATGTCAGGAATGACAAGGTCCGGAAGGTGGTATACCCCAGAAGAGCTAGCTAGATTGAGGCAAACTAAAGAAAGCAATGTGCCTCCCAAAAGGGTCGTGACAGAAGCCGAGGCAGAAGAATTTTTGAGGAAGATTAAGGCCAGTGAGTACTCAGTTGTGGATCAGTTGAAAAAGATCAATGCCTAGATTCCTATTCTTTCTTTGCTTTTAAGTTCAGATGTACACAGAAATGCACTCTTGAAGATTTTGAATGAAGCATATGTTCCAAGCGAAACAACTAGTGAGACGTTAGTTGGGATAGTTGGGCGCGTGCTTGACAGTCATCGAATCAGCTTCGATAATGAAGAACTGCCACCAGAGGGATGTAGTCACAACAAAGCACTCCATATAACTGTCAAGTGTCGTAACATGTTTGTGTCTAAAGTGTTGATTGATGGGGGCTCTGGACTTAACATTTGTCCACTAACAAGTCTGAAGAAGATCGGATATAATATTAGCGAGCTTAAGACAAGTGATATGAATATTCGAGCATTTGATGGGGCTCAAAGACGTCCTATTGGAGAAATAGAGTTGAATGTGCTGATTGGACCTGTTGAGTTCATTATGGATTTTCAAGTACTTGATATCTCCACGACATACAACATGCTGTTAGGAAGACCGTGGATCCATCTGGCTGGAGCTGTACCATCTACTTTGCACCACACTGTCAAATTTGAGTGGGATCAACAACAAATATGCATACATGGAGAAGGTGACACGTCTATCTATCGAGAGCAATCTATCCCATTCATCGAGGCAACATGAGGGTTTGATGGAACAACTTACCATGCTTGGGAGGTTGTGAATGTTACTAGTGTGGGTGAAGTGTGTCAAACTCAAGAATCAAAAAGGTCATGCGCCGCAATCATGGTTGCAAAGGAAATGCTAAAAAATGGGTACCAACCTGGATTTGGGTTAGGGAAGACATTAAATGGGCGGGTTGAGCCTGTAGTTCTCCCTGCACAACAGTTCACATTTGGTTTGGGATATGAACCAACTGAGGAAGAAGCAAAGAAAGCACGAAAGAATAAAGTAAGGGATATTTTCTTGCCAAAACCCATTCCTACCATTGATCAAACTTTCTCAAAACCTGCCATCTCCAAAACTTCAGATCTGACTGCTGAAGTTGCCTATGATGATATTGTGGAAGGGATCAAGAACTTGTTCGTGGAAGATGAAGATGATCATGCTGTGGTAATCGAAGACATTGTTGCAACATCGACCTTATGGGCTGCCGATCCGGGACCTGAGTTGAAGAATTGGATTTGCATCTCAGCCCCGGTTCGCCGGGAGTTTCAGTAATTTAAGTTTAAATTTCCTTTAGTAATAGGCCGGAGGCATAAGGTAGAACCTTTATTTTTTGTCATGTCGGCTCTATGTTTTGTTACGGCCTTTCTAAATTAAGACTTTGTCAGTTGTTGTAATGAACTACGTTTGGCCTGACTTCCTTTTGGATACGTAGGCAGCCCATATCGGGTTCGGCCACTCTTTTCAAAATATTTCGGTGTCTTTGTTTTGTGGGTAATGAACTACGTTTGGCCTGACTTCCTTTTGGATACGTAGGCAACCCACATCGGGTTCGGCCACCCTTTTCAAAATATTTTAGTGTCTTTGTTTGTAGTTTGAACTACGTGTGGCCTGATTTCCTTTTCGAAACGTAGGTAACCCACATCGGGTTCGACCCTCCCTTTTATTAAAACAAAACTCAAAAGTTCTTATTTTGTTCACGAACTACGTCTGGCCTGATTCCTTTGGGATACGTAGGCAACCCGAGGCGGGTTCGGCCCTTCTATTTTAAAATTTCAAAGTCTCTGGTTTGTCCAACCATTTTAGTCCCTATGAGATACATAAGGATTTTTATATAAGATTTTGGTCTTCCCACTGTTTAAATTCATGTGTCCTAGTATCTTGAAACTGGGACAAATTTTTATAATCGGTCAAATCGCTTCCAAAAACTTTCATTATAAGTTCTCACTTTTCAATCGTTTAGAACCAAGTGTCCCCAGAACTGGAAACTGGGGCAATTTTTAGAAGTAGCACAAAAGTGGTCCTAAATGTTTAACGATTTTAAATAAAAGTCCGCCCATATCTTTCTAAAAATGTTGATAAATTCAAATTCGAGTCTTCACAATCATTTTATCTATTAGAGCCACTAAGTATTTCCCTTCGAAGTCATCCAAATCTCGTTATTCTCAAAATACACTTTTATTACATATAACTGAAACTCCTGGGCAAAGCAAAATATCTAGTGGGATATCGAAGAACGTGGACGCGACCGAAGCAAAGATCAATTCAAGGGCCAAGTTCCCCGACATGCACAAGTCAACCAATTTTCTTTTAAACTTACAATTTTTCTTTGATGAGACAGGTTCAATTAACATGAATGTGGTGCATATTTGACTCTTCTTAAAATTTTAATTATGGGCATGATCAAAGAGTTAGCTCTCGTCAAAAGGCAAATATTCTTCAATGTGGATGTAAATTTATCTTGCGCTAAACGCTCGTGGCATTTCTCGATGGATCAAGGGCACATAATCGTGGAGTTACCCTTCTTCAAAGTGGATACGGACATGGTCACCTGTTATCGGTTTGAATTCCTCAACTTTATCATCACTTCATACATATTTATTTATTTCAAGTCGCTAACAAGTTCTTTTTAGAATGTAGTATTTAATGAGATGACAGGATCGAAATCTTGCATCATATGTGTTGACACCCAATTTTGTCCCGCCTCTCCTCCGAAATACATATTTGCGCTTCTAATATTTTCAAAAAAATAAAATAAAATAATAATATATATTATGTTTACTATAGTTATTAGTCTCTTATCAATAACGGCGTTTTATTATTCTGTTACAACTATTATTATTATTATCATTACTATTATTATTATTAATAATAATAATAACTATTATTATTATTCTTATTACTAATTGTCATTAATTATTATTATTCTTGTTATTTCCATTATCATTATTATTATTATTGTTAATTACTAATCACTATTATCAACGTTATTTTGTTATCAATTATTAATCATCATTATCATCGTTATTTTATTATTAATTATTGTCATTGTTTTATCAATAATTGTTATTTATTTATTATTATTATCATCATTATTATTTCTTATTATTATTATCATTATTATTACCACTATTATTGTTATTATTAATTTATTAACATTTTGTCACTATCAATAATTGTTATTTATTATTGTTATCTTATTATTAATTATTATCATCTTTATTATTATTAATTATTATCAATGTTTGTTATCTACTATTATTATTATATCTATTATTATTTTATCACCATTATCATCAACATTATCATTATCACCATTATCATTATTAGCAGTACTATTACCGCTAGTCATTCGCTACGATTATTTAGTATTATTGAAACTGGCATTTCTCGGCATTTTATCAACTTCCGCATACACATCACACTTATTTCGCACATTTAAAATTATAGCGTTTATTTATTGTTAAAATATTATTGCATGGTCATTGCAACAGCATATAATTTATTATTCGGGTCTTTTACAATTGCACATTTTCGTACCAGGTGATATTCTGGCACCCTTGGTACATCGTTAATCAAAATGGGTCTTTTATTCAAATTTAGAAGCCAAACTATTTCTTGCACTCGGTCCGCATTTTTTGACTTACCGGACCCCAAATCAAAGTCCGATTAACTCCTAATATTTTTTGGACTAGTCCATATCCCTTACCTCAATTTTTAGAATGATCCGTGTTTTAATTTATTAGCCTATTCTTTTAATACCCGGGCTAAAATTGACCCGGTCCACAAATGGACCGGGTCCGATCCAATAAAGGGTTTCCCTTCATTTTTCTTTCTCTTCCGCCGTTCTCATCTTCTCCTTTCCTTCTTCTCCGTCGCCACCCACTTCCTCACCACCGCCTCCATCTCCGGCCATCCCCCTCCTCCCCTTTCGCCGCCGCTCCTTTCCTCATCCATTTCCCTTTACCCCCCAAGCGTCTGACTTCACCACCTTCATCTGTCGCCACCACTCGCCACCACACCCATCGCCACCCCACTGTTTCTCTCTCCCACGCCTCCATCCATGCCCATACTTCTGACACCCCATGCGCCTGTCACACCACTTCACTTTGTTCCCCACGCTCCCTTCCTCTGCAACCCCCACTTCCCCTATTCGTCTTGTCCCCCCGCTCCTCTCTCTCCTTCTTCAACACAAAAGCCCTATAAATAGTTGTGGTCGAAAATAAAAAAGGGGACGGATGGAAAACCCAGAAAAATCCCCTCTGAAAATACAAGTTCTTGAGCCACCTAAAATTTTCCTTACAAGAACAGATCTAAAACCCCGAAATTCTCTTAAAAAAATAACAAGTTTGCAGTGGTTGTGACAATTCGAAATATCGAGTCAAAAAACATTAACACAATTGTTTGTCTGTTTATTCGTCTGTTCGTTGCTGTGAATCCGGGTTTTTCTAGCTCCGTTTTGATAGTCGTCGAGGTAAATCTGAAAACCCCGTACCCACTTCGCTGCACCCGAAGCAGGTGATTCTTCTCTTATTGTTTGGTGTATTTCATGTTACTTTAGGATTAATGGTTCTGTGTTAGTTCATTTTGCTGTTTCCATGTGATTTGTGCATGTAGTCTAATATATGTATATGTGTTAGAATAGTTTGTCTGTGTTGATTTCATGTTTGTGTTCGATCTTGATTTTTAGTCTGAAAAGGAATAAAGATTATATAAATCAATTTGACTAGTATTTTAATTAGTGGTTATGTGAACTAATTTAATAGTGGTGATTAGTTTGCTGTTGCATTCATTAGGAGGTACACCATGTTTAGTCTGTTCATATAAACATGCTTTCGAAGCCATTTTGATCCAGACTGTTTATGCTAAGTGTGCATTATATATTGGTCGTGTTCTAGTTAATCATGATTTACAGGTTGTTTGTTAAGTAAGCAGATTTAGATGTTGTTCGATCAAACGAGCTAGTAAGGATTTCAATGTGCTGCTTGTTATTTCCCTGGATAGGAATTGATGTTATACTGCGTACCAAAGAATCTGTTCAGCCTCTGCTTTTTATCTAAATGGAAGCCTAGTTAGTCTTGGAATAAATCCTGAAGTTGCTTTGATCTAGGGTGTCTAAATAATGGGCTGATTTTCCCAATGTTGTTTCCTCTCTTAAGCAAATATGGTTAAGATATTTTCACCCTTCCCTCTTTCTTAGTACATCCTGCAGTTTTCCATACATCTATCGTGTGCCAAATAGAATATGGATTTAGTATGTATATCAGGTGGATGTTGGCTGAATGTTGTGTCCTCCTTCTTGGGAGTCCCTTTTGCATAATGTCTCAAACATGTCATTAGTTGAATTTTGCCGCTGTTTTATGCCCATCATTGTGTCTGTCGTTATTAATTGTTGGTTGCTGTGATATGATGTCGATAACATCCTAAGAGAACCACTAGTTTTAAAGGGAATGGATGTTTTCATTTGATAAGAGTGTAGTGCTAAGTCAGCCGCTACTGCTTCGATATAGTTATAACTGAGCTCTGTGTTTAGCGTAATCGGCTGGTTAGAATGTTTTAATGCACCCACAATTGCTCCAATTCTGTTAAGGCAATGAGGGAAGCTGGTGACTGTTGCCCCATATTTATGATATGAAATACTTTGTTGTTCTATTTGGTTTGCTTCTGCAAGCAATTAAATTAAAACATAGCATTGGGTATTATCATAGGCTATAAAACTGGCAGTTAGTTTGATACTGTGAGGTTGCTTGTATTGGTTAAAGCATGCAATGTGACTTAGCATGATTGCTCTTTCCCACTTCTTCTCTTGTATGATTGAATGGCTATAGTATATAGAGGGTACATACTCATATATACCAAATATATTCAATTCTGTACACCTATACTAATATGAATATGATGGTATACCTAGTGTATATGGAGAGCATCATCCCATATAGTTAGTTATACCATTGTGTGTGAATGACGTTAAATCCCTTTCTCTATTCATGGACCTCTGTTCAAAACAGGGATATGACTTTGTTGGGCTTAAGTTATTAAGTAACATGGATCAAATCACATGGGTTTTCATTTGTTTATTTATCATCATCTTATTTGGTCTTGAGCATTCTCTTTAAATGTCCTATTATTGTGTTATGTGTGTTAGTTTGTGAAGTCGTCACCTGGGATCATCCATTACATGTTTTGTAGTCTAGATAGGTTCTAAAATGATTTAGGCTTAAACCATGACTAATCCTGCTCTAGTCACTAATATTTATCTGAGGCATGTTTTTCCTAAAAGACATTGTGATTTCTTTTCGAGATTTTACTTGAATATTATGAACCTGCATAAATGCTTTGTGATACATGTAAAACAAATCATAGAAATAGATAAGCCCCGAGGACTGCCCTATTGATGTATGATCTATTATGATGATATTACTTTCTCTTGAGTCGATCCGTTATGCATATTTCAGTTTAATCGGTTAATCTTGTCGAAATCCTCGAATAATGATTAAAGAATAATGTTGAACTTGGTACATATGTTGGTTTGATTTATGGCATATGGTAAGGTGTTTTTGTTAAAATAACTCATGATTAGGAATTGTTTTTGTCTGATGGAAGTTGCTATATCTTAACGAATTAGAAGTCTAGGAGTTTGTGTACAGGGAACTGCTTGTGTATGAATAAGTGTTTGAGTTAGAGTATCCCTATCTCTAAAGACTCCTAATTGTCTTCAAGTGATCTGTTTGTCTAGTGTATATCGATAGTTATGTGGGATCTGTGGTGGTTTTTGGTGAACAAATAATATGGCCAGTATACCTCTTTACATTTAATAGGCGTTTGCATATTGCAAGTACACTCCACTAATCCATTTTATTTACATTGTGTGTGTTTAACCTTATTTGTCAATTGTGTACTAATCCTTTTCCTTTTATTCTTATGCATGACCATCAGATACGAGTCCGAGGGACTCGTTCTTCTTCCGCAATCCGGTGTCGGGCCAAAAGCCCGACAATTCTCCTCTGTGTCCAGCCCCGCAGCAGTCTGAAAATGACTGGGCCGAAGCCCAGTAATGAGCACATCCGCAGCAACCAATATAAAGAATTTGTTGGGCCAAAGCCTAACAAAAAAATGGGTCCAGCAATCCCCAAATGGGCCAGCCCATTTGATATTTATTACCCTTTTATTTTATTTGTTATGCATTTAACTTGTATTATGCAACTAACCCTTTATATTGCTGTAGTTTATTTTATTTTTTTAAATTTAGACGAACCTTAGCAAATTAATGGGGTTTAATTTAGTAGTGGGTAGTTAAATTAATAATCAATGCCATAAGCTTCACCCT
Organism: Lycium barbarum; assembly: GCF_019175385.1. Lineage (NCBI taxonomy): Eukaryota > Viridiplantae > Streptophyta > Magnoliopsida > Solanales > Solanaceae > Lycium > Lycium barbarum. The sequence continues at coordinate 92,416,751 of NC_083348.1, forward strand.
CTTTCATTTTACATTTATCTATAATACTTGTAGTATTCATCTTCATTAGATTAATTAATTTTCAAAAGAGCATGACCACGTATTTGAGTTAAGGGAAACATGACTTATCTTTACTACTTTAAAATTTCTAACGTCATTAATATGCTAATATAAACTCCCGTATATTTTAAACTCTTCAGGTCGAATTAATCACACATATTTAGCCAAGTATATTTAATAAGGAATAATAAAAGGGGATAAAGAAAACTCATTAGCTATTTTGCATTTCATTTATATTTCTAAAACGCAAAGTCAATTCATACCTCATCGTTTGGTCTGTTTCAAATATTTATTAAAACATTGCCTTAACCCGCGTCTTCTTCTATTTATATGCAAATTATCATATTTCGTAAAACTAATTTTGAATAGCATTATTCCACTTCCATTTAAACCATTAGCAACATTCATAACTTTATAGCACTTTAGAATCTCCTTTTATGCAAATTGTTAGTCTCGTTTTAAGTAGCGTTATTATTTGAAGCCTTTTACAAGTCCTATTATAAATAGCATTTGAAACCCCTTTTTATGCAAAATATTATATTTTGTAAGTCTTATTCTAAGATAACATTACTATTCTCATTCAAAAGTTTTAACAACATTTATAAGTCTCATTTTTAAAAGCATTCCCTTTATGCAAGTTATTATATTTTCCTACAAGTTAGTTCAAATAGCACTACTATATTTTACAAGTTATTTTCTTAAAACTCAAACATTTTATTTAGCATTAATTAATTAACCTAAGTTTGGCCGGACAACCGTAGTTAACGGATTCTAAAGGATGCCTAACCCCTTCCCTTTAGGATAATATAGAACCCTTACCTAGAATCATACTGATTAAGCAGACTATTAACGGAGGTAGCTAGATTTACCTTAGTTAATATCTAGGTGTCCTAATTCACCGTTAAATTAATTAGGTGGCGACTCCTTAAAACAAAGCAATTTAGGAATCTCCAATATGTTGTACTCCGCTTCAACCCGGTTAAAATGGGGTATAACAGCTTGGCGACTCCGCTGGGGAATTTAGGTCCTTAACCATAACAACTTAGGTTAATAATTAATTTGTTGGATGTTGGTTGTTTTTCTTTATTGTTGCTTTATTTGTTTCTCTTATGTTCTTTTAACTGATTGTTTTATTATGTGAAATCTTCTATGTAATAATATGTTACTGCTTTCTTTAACTGGCATTCCGTTCATACTTCCTCCACTTTTGGAAAACTCACACATATTCACACACTTAAAGCGGTTTCGCGGTTCGCGGCCGTGCACTACTAAATTACCCTTTAGTTGGATCGATCTTGTGGATTTAGTCGATCGGCGGTGCAGTCGACGGCCACGGACTTTCCACCCCCAAGTTGTCCGCTTGGGGGAACCTTGTGTCATAGGAAGCCAACTCTTAGTCTGCCTAAGATAGAGCTAAACCAACACCCTTTATTAGGAGCATACATTTCATGACCTAGGAGGTTTAATACCCTTGGTGTATTAAATTCATTAGATGACTTTACCCAAACGTCCAAGCGGGTTCGCAACCCCGAGTGACACCAATCATACTTTATGTGCATGTTTGAAGGATAATTGTGCCTAAATATTGACTATTTGCTCTAATTAATTAAACTTTAAGAGGGAGGGCATGATTAATATTTCTATGACAGGTATGGATTTGCATTGGAGTACAACGAATGACGAAGATCAAAGACAGCACAAATGGAGCTAGAAGTTAGACATAGGAAACTGTATTTACTTTACTTAAATTAGGAAACACTTTATGTTGTATTCATTTGACATGTAATAAATATTGCATTATCTTGTACTTTATTTGAGAAATAGAATCTGTTTAATTAATCAAAGCAACGAGATGACATATTATGGCACACTTTACCCTTCAAACGACGATAGGCCTACCTTTGGCACAAAGAGGTCACATGCATATTAGGACGCGTTATTGTTTGATATACTTGTTTGACTTTATTTGATGAATTATTTGCTACATGTCTTAATTGACTTTACATGATCATGACTTTACCTAGATATGTTCACGAGACTAACATCATTTATACTTTATGTTTCTTTTATCTTATTCCCAAAAAAGAGTTGATTCGTGTTGACACTCGATGGCCGACCATCCTTACATCACAAGGTCAAAGACATCATCGTTACCTCAACGCAGCTGGTTTGTTCAAGGAAAAGCAAATATTACGTCTGATCCAGCCGTATCTATTTCAACTAGCCCGGAAAGCATCATGGTTTCTAATGACCCTTCCGAGATTTCTGAACACGGAACTACTATTCAGCGGGATGAACATATCGCCCGCCTGAGTCAAGAGATTGAGGATCTGCGTGGAGAGCTAAATCGGGTTAGAAACATGACCAACTTATCCATTACACTCCAAAGTCCACCTCCTGAACCTAGGAGTGTCGCACCAAACCCGCCTTATTTTCCATCACTTGAACCTTTAGTTCCAGAACATTTTCCTCCACAAAACAATGCACCTGCCAACAACAACTTACCTCCAATCACCTCCGTCAACCCACCAAATCAATCACTAGGTAATACTCCTTACATTGCTTTACCCACCAACACTAACCCACCACCTACAAGTACTCCTCTAAACCCACCAAACCAAGTCCTTACATACTTTGGCCATCCACAACAACCTTTCTACCCTTACCATTACGTTGAACCCTACCAAGCTCCACTATTCCCTTACCCTGTCTATAGTACTCAACCAAATTACTACCAACCCCGAGCACCTCAATATCAAAACTTACGTCCATACCAATTTGTCCAAATTTCCACCCACCGAAATCGACCACATACCACACATAGAGTCCGTCCAAACCCTGTCATAAAAAACACCCGTAATTACACTCAGTTCGCTGAACCTTTGTCTCAGCTATTTGAAAGACTGAAAGCGGCAGGCGTGGTACAACCTATTGAAGGGAAAATTCTCAATCCTATCCCAAAATGGTTTGATAGTTCCAGGCATTGCGCATATCATTCTGGAGTTCTTGGGCATGCCACTGAGGATTGCTATGGCTTCAAAAGCAAAATCGAAGCCTTGATTAAGGAAGGAACAATCCAGCTCACTGGAGCTCGACCCGATATGGATCGCCATCCCTTTTCCTACTCACGAAAACGCCAACGTGAACATGATAATTATCAAAAAGTTAAGAATCAGAAGGAGGCTGTTTCGCCAATTGGAAAAGATGGAGAGAGGCGTGTCATCAACGTTCGTTGCGCCTGTGGGGATGATCCGAAAACAAGTGCCAGTGAAGATGGCTGCAACAACTACTGAGACACCAACCATCCAGGGTACAGAACCAGGAGAGACTCTGAAGAACTGGACTTGTACTCCGTCCCTGATTCGCCAGGAGCCTTGGTGGCATGAACATGTAGTGAACTTGTTTTCTTTTATTGATGCTTGAACCGTACCCAAAATTTTGTTTGTTTGCTTCACCTTGTGGAAGCTTGAATTGCAAAACTATGAATGCATTTCGGATTTTCCTTAATCATCTATTTTCTACTTTACTTATCAAATCTGCCAACTCTACGATTGTGACATGAACGAATAGACAAATCCTGAGAGAGTAACAAAGAAACTAGGGGACAAGACAAGATTCCACTCGAGAAATTGAAATAGCCGATAGGTGACAACATAAGCCTAAAAGCTAGCAATTCAAGAAGAAATCAAAGTACGACATTTGGTTAGACAACCTAGTTTGCAACCTTTCCTTTAGTTCCGAACTACGCTGACCTGATTCCCATTGTGGGATACGTAGGCAGCCCACATAAGGTTCAGTTGCTTTATAACAAAAATCCAAAATATCTTATGCGTCACGAACTACGTTCAGACCTGATTCCTTGGTGGATACGTAGGCAACCTATACAAGGTTCGGTCACAACATAGCATAGGTTTAGTATACCTTCCAGAATCAAAACTGGGGCATATTTTGGAAGATTAGACAAGAGAAAAGTTGGACATCGACACTATTAAGGCTACTAGACAAGAATAGTACACACAAATGACCTTTCAAAGTTCTCGGAAGTGTCGCAATCGAAAGTTAGCAGGAATATCTTACAACTTGTATACATATATTTTCATATATACCTTTCCTTACATACATACACTTACGTATATATTTTTCAAATGGAAGACTTTCTTTCAATTGTTTCACTACTGTTCATCTACCGAGGCTTTAAACGAAGGCCGCAAGATCCAAACAAACAGGATGAATGGGGCGCCAACAAAGTCAAGCTTCGAGTCAACACGAATCAACTTTCCCCCTCCCAAACTGAGAATTTTTCTTTGCATGCAGGAACTTAAAATCGCGAGATCAACAATCAGGGCCATTGTGGCCTCGCCTCAAAAGCCATGCGGCTTTGCTTTCAGCCTTATCTTTTAATTTATTTTTTCTTATCAAAATAATTCTATAACTTTATACACCTGTTTTTGAAGGTTGACGAGATTAAAGACGAATCAAATCAGGATTACGTGCCATCAATTCAGCCTGTCACGATACCGTCAGACTACAAATTCTAGAGCTTCTTGTGTCCTTCTTTTACGGGTTATCTGGCATTGAACATTGTTTTGGCTGCGAATCTGCATTAAGGACGAGATACAACGGCAAAAAGATTTGAGTCATTCAACACCGGTGTGGGGTTGGTGCAAGCGCAAAATGAGGATAGCGAGAAGAATGTAGTACAAAGAAGCGTATTGGTCAATTTGGGAAATACCCTCAGCCTTCTTCCTAACACAAGTTCAGCTTCCAGCTCTACCCAAAACATTTCCTTCACTATCTCTCCTCACCCAGCTCCTACAAACATACCGCCAAGATACTCTATTAAACCAGAATCTTTGCAAGTCACATTGATACCTAATGTCCAAAAGCCTGCACTTGCAGCGCCCTTCACAGAAAACCAGCAAAATCAGCTAGCGGTATACCCACACAAGAGATTGAGAAATGAAATGAATGCAATCAATCAGAATAACCCGAATAGAGAGCTTCACAATTTAAGGAGAATTATCGAAGAAGAGATGCGGGCAAGAAATGTCCAAAGTTTAAGATATGAAAGTTTGTGCATGCTTCCGAATGTTGATTTGCCGCCAGGATTCAAAGTGCCAAAATTCAACACCTTTAATGGTAGAGGAAATCCTGTTACGCACTTGAAGGACTATTGTAGCAGATTAATGGGAATTGGACAAGATGAAGCCATAAGAATGAAATTGTTCATTCAGAGCCTATCAGGGTTGGCGTTAGATTGGTACACGGAACAAGACTTTCGCAAATGGTACACATGGGAGGACATGGCCCGCGACTTTGTAGAACATTTCAAATTTAACATCGGGGTTAGTCCAAATCTGTATGATATGCTTGAGATAGAAAGAATGTCACATGAGTCTTTTCAGGAATATGCCATCCGATGGAGATTGGAAGCTTCAAAAATACACCCTCCGTTGCCCGAGAATGAGCTGATTTCAACTTTCATCCAAATGCAAAAGGGCATATATTATGAAAAGTTGTTATGTACGCGGTTACGCGACTTTTCTGATTTAATTCAAGTTGGAAAGCAAGTAGAAGTGGGCATTCGAGCAGGAAAAATTGTTGACACTTCATCAGTACAAGAAACTTTTCAAGCCGAGACATTCAACAACTTGCAAGGCAAAAACAGAGAGACCGACTCAACTGTCAGGTCTACACGTCAGCCGCAATCACGGCAGAACTATCAATGTTCGCGTGATCATGTATACCTTCATCAACGAGGTTTTCAAAATCAAACTGATCAAGCACAGTCTAGCTTACGACAGTCAGAGCACGCAAAATTCCGCACTTTTACTCCTCTTGAAGAGTCATTAACCAGCATATTTGAGAAAATGAAAGCCAAGGGACTCCTGAAGCCAAAGAAAGGATGGATCCCTAAAAGCCTACCGCCAGATTTTGATTGGTCCAAGAGTTGTGCTTACCACTCTAATATTCCAGGTCATGACACAGAAAATTGCCCGGCTCTTAAGCATAAGATCCAGAACATGATCGAAAAGGATAAGATAAGTGTGCAACCAAATAAATTGTGCGACAATGATGGCCCTTCAGTTGCAAATGCAATTATTGTTACCGGTGATCTGTCAAAATTGGCACCGAGACATTTGAAAAGGAAGTGTGGAACTAAGTAAGACGATTGAAAGGATCTACCGTCACTAGCATTCTCCACCCATCATCTTTCCTTCTTGTAATTTTTGCTAAAGCTTGTTATGAACTACTTTCGACCTGATTCCTTCGGGATAAGTAGGCAGTCCATTCTCGGACACGGTCTTAATATAGTGAAAATTCCATCTTCCCCATAAAGCAACACTGGGGCAACTTTGCAAATGGCCTATCATTATTCGACAAAAGTATGAATCGAAATCTCGAGCAATGTATTAGCGTCACCAGATTGTTGCAATGACATCACCTCGAGAAATGCAGATTCAACGCCAAAGCTTTGGTGTTCAATGCAAGGCAACCATTTTATTTTACACTAACAAATTTTCTTTGAGTAACGCAGGGGCATATTTTAGCTATTTTTGAAGGATATCGCACAGTATCAAGTCGGCAATTGCAAGATTCAGATAGAGCAAAGGGCAAAGTCAACTTAATACTAATTAAATTTGAAACTTACGAATTTCTTTGAGTGCAGGAACTTTTTAGATGCAAATTTTGGCAGGGTAGAAGGTCCCCAAATCTTCGGCATTACGTCATGAATATTTGCTGCTGCGAATTACGCACTGCGTCAAACTCGTCTCACCGCATACAAATAAAGCATCGCAAAAGCTCCTCGCTCCACACTAATCTTAGTAATCATAAATCAAGCACTGCATTTTAGGCTCGTCCGCCTTTAATAGGACATTTTTAGGCTCGTCCGCCTTTAATGGGACATTTTAGGCTCGTCCGCCTTTAATAGGACATCTTAGGCTCGTCCGCCTTTAATAGGACATTTTGGGCTGTGCACCGCCCCTTTTGAAATTTTAGCATAAGACCAAGCACCGTCTTCTATCTCAATTTTATTCTGCTTTGTAATTTGAACTACGCTTGACCTGATTCCCTTAGTGGGATACATAGGCAGCCTATGTCAGGCTCGGTCTCGTCATTCGCAAAAGCTACATCCTCCTATACCAGAAACTGGGACAAATTTTAAGGGCATCACCGCAAAAGCTCAATATCCTCCTATACCAGAAACTGGGACAAATTTTAAGGGCATCACTGCAAAAGCTCAATATCCTCCTATACCAGAAACTGAGACAGTTTTAAGGGGCATCATCGCAAAACGACACCCTCTTATGCGAGTAACTGGAAAATTTTTAAGGGCATCATCGCAAGCGACATCGAGAAACATGAAAGAGAATATGGCCAACAGAGTCATCGGGCAAAAAGAAGACTTGGGAGAAAGGACGCTCGCTTTGTTTCACGGTTCCCAAGTTGCGGAAGCCAAAATATATAATGTTCGCAGCCTTGCAAGGATTGCACGTCGAACGGTTTGATCTTTCTTATAACAATTATGCCTCTCGAGTATCAATAATTTGCGAGATTCGCAACAAATTAATGCTTGAGTCTTGCAAATGATTTTTCAAACGTGTCGATGCACAAACATTTCCTGCTGCTTTCAACCGCCTTGCATAAATGCTTTCAAATACAATGCGCATGCACTATTGCTTTAAATGCCCCGCACTGCACTACTGTTTTCAAAGTGCCCCGCACTGCAAAAGCAACCGCACCTGCAATACGTTATTGCTTTCAAATGCCCTGCAAAGGCACATCATCATTGTTCGCAAAAGCACCTCATTTAGGCCCGTCCGCCTTTAATAGGACATTTAGGCCCGTCCGCCTTTAATAGGACATTTAGGCCCGTCCGCCTTTAATAGGACATTTAGGCCCGTCTGCCTTTAATAGGACATTTAGGCCCGTCCGCCTTTAATAGGACATTTAGGCTCGTTTGCCTTTAATATGACTTTAGGCTCGTCCGCCTTTAATAGGACACTTTAGGCTTGTTCGCCTTTAATTGAACATTTTAGGCTAGTCCGCCTTTAATAGGGCAGTTTAGGCTAATCCGCCTTTAATAGGACATTTTGGGCTGCGCACCGCCTTTTTTTTAAATTTCTGCATAAGGTTGCACACTGCCTTTCATATGATGCATGGGCTGCGCACCGCTCTTTGCATCGCTTTCATATATTGCCTGAGCCATGCACCGCCCTTTAAAATTTTCGCATAAGGGTGCACCGCCTTTCATATGATGTATGGGCTGCGCATCGCCCTTTGCATCGCTTTCATATACTGCCTGGGCCATGCACCGCCCTTTAAATTTTCTGCATAAGGCTGTGCACCGCTTTTCATGTTGCATGGGCTGCGCACCGCCCTTTGTAGTTTCCGCATAAGGCTGCGCATCGCCCTTTGAAAACTTCTGCATAAGACATCGCACCGCACCTGCCCTGTCTTATTATTATTTCCAAATGCCCTGCGTGCGCTCGCAGCCGCATTTCACCGCACTTGCATCACTTTACTTCAATATTTATTTGTTACTAACTATTTTTATCTAGTTTAAAGTTCCGCAGGAGCTTTAGAGCAACGTGCAACTATTTCTTCGGCAGCGAACTGGGGCAATACGCCGGGAAGGACAAGCAGACTTCTCGACAAGGGTCAAAGATCTACCTCGAACACTCGGCTCCAAATTCAAATTTCCCGTTCACATTCCAGCACAATCAATTGTCAGGGTTCTATCACGATACCCAGTGTCATCATAATTCGACACCGGGACAATATTTTTTGCGAAGATTCGTATCAAATCGTGAGTTGCCAGTCATATGTGTCGTAGTCTTCCCAGAACTACACACGGCCTGATTCTCATGCAACCTGAGATATGTAGGCGATTCAAAGACCAGAGTTCGGCCGTAATTTTCTTTACCCTAAGTCCTCCACAATCCTCTAGCCGGGACAAAATAGGCTACTAAGTCAACGTCTTTGCCCGAAAATTCTTTCATCATTATCAGGCAAAGAGGGACAAGTTGTTGACACCCAATTTTGTCCCGCCTCTCCTCCGAAATACATATTTGCGCTTCTAATATTTTCAAAAAAATAAAATAAAATAATAATATATATTATGTTTACTATAGTTATTAGTCTCTTATCAATAACGGCGTTTTGTTATTCTGTTACAACTATTATTATTATTATCATTACTATTATTATTATTAATAATAATAATAACTATTATTATTATTCTTATTACTAATTGTCATTAATTACTATTATTCTTGTTATTTCCATTATCATTATTATTATTATTGTTAATTACTAATCACTATTATCAACGTTATTTTGTTATCAATTATTAATCATCATTATCATCGTTATTTTATTATTAATTATTGTCATTGTTTTATCAATAATTGTTATTTATTTATTATTATTATCATCATTATTATTTCTTATTATTATTATCATTATTATTACCACTATTATTGTTATTATTAATTTATTAACATTTTGTCACTATCAATAATTGTTATTTATTATTGTTATCTTATTATTAATTATTATCATCTTTATTATTATTAATTATTATCAATGTTTGTTATCTACTATTATTATTATATCTATTATTATTTTATCACCATTATCATCAACATTATCATTATCACCATTATCATTATTGTTATCATTATTAGCAGTACTATTACCGCTAGTCATTCGCTACGATTATTTAGTATTATTGAAACTGGCATTTCTCAGCATTTTATCAACTTCCGCATACACATCACACTTATTTCGCACATTTAAAATTATAGCGTTTATTTATTGTTAAAATATTATTGCATGGTCATTGCAACAGCATATAATTTATTATTCGGGTCTTTTACAATTGCACATTTTCGTACCAGGTGATATTCTGGCACCCTTGGTACATCGTTAATCGAAATGGGTCTTTTATTCAAATTTAGAAGCCAAACTATTTCTTGCACTCGGTCCGCATTTTTTGACTTACCGGACCCCAAATCAAAGTCCGATTAACTCCTAATATTTTTTGGACTAGTCCATATCCCTTACCTCAATTTTTAGAATGATCCGTGTTTTAATTTATTAGCCTATTCTTTTAATACCCGGGCTAAAATTGACCCGGTCCACAAATGGACCGGGTCCGATCCAATAAAGGGTTTCCCTTCATTTTTCTTTCTCTTCCGCCGTTCTCATCTTCTCCTTTCCTTCTTCTCCGTCGCCACCCACTTCCTCACCACCGCCTCCATCTCCGGCCATCCCCCTCCTCCCCTTTCGCCGCCGCTCCTTTCCTCATCCATTTCCCTTTACCCCCCAAGCGTCTGACTTCACCACCTTCATCTGTCGCCACCACTCGCCACCACACCCATCGCCACCCCACTGTTTCTCTCTCCCACGCCTCCATCCATGCCCATACTTCTGACACCCCATGCGCCTGTCACACCACTTCACTTTGTTCCCCACGCTCCCTTCCTCTGCAACCCCCACTTCCCCTATTCGTCTTGTCCCCCCGCTCCTCTCTCTCCTTCTTCAACACAAAAGCCCTATAAATAGTTGTGGTCGAAAATAAAAAAGGGGACGGATGGAAAACCCAGAAAAATCCCCTCTGAAAATACAAGTTCTTGAGCCACCTAAAATTTTCCTTACAAGAACAGATCTAAAACCCCGAAATTCTCTTAAAAAAATAACAAGTTTGCAGTGGTTGTGACAATTCGAAATATCGAGTCAAAAAACATTAACACAATTGTTTGTCTGTTTATTCGTCTGTTCGTTGCTGTGAATCCGGGTTTTTCTAGCTCCGTTTTGATAGTCGTCGAGGTAAATCTGAAAACCCCGTACCCACTTCGCTGCACCCGAAGCAGGTGATTCTTCTCTTATTGTTTGGTGTATTTCATGTTACTTTAGGATTAATGGTTCTGTGTTAGTTCATTTTGCTGTTTCCATGTGATTTGTGCATGTAGTCTAATATATGTATATGTGTTAGAATAGTTTGTCTGTGTTGATTTCATGTTTGTGTTCGATCTTGATTTTTAGTCTGAAAAGGAATAAAGATTATATAAATCAATTTGACTAGTATTTTAATTAGTGGTTATGTGAACTAATTTAATAGTGGTGATTAGTTTGCTGTTGCATTCATTAGGAGGTACACCATGTTTAGTCTGTTCATATAAACATGCTTTCGAAGCCATTTTGATCCAGACTGTTTATGCTAAGTGTGCATTATATATTGGTCGTGTTCTAGTTAATCATGATTTACAGGTTGTTTGTTAAGTAAGCAGATTTAGATGTTGTTCGATCAAACGAGCTAGTAAGGATTTCAATGTGCTGCTTGTTATTTCCCTGGATAGGAATTGATGTTATACTGCGTACCAAAGAATCTGTTCAGCCTCTGCTTTTTATCTAAATGGAAGCCTAGTTAGTCTTGGAATAAATCCTGAAGTTGCTTTGATCTAGGGTGTCTAAATAATGGGCTGATTTTCCCAATGTTGTTTCCTCTCTTAAGCAAATATGGTTAAGATATTTTC